>NC_085032.1:12281892-12396066 GCF_963692335.1 Osmerus eperlanus | reverse complement strand
CTCTCTTTCTCCCATTCAAACTGACACACACACCAGTTCTGCCAGACCACCACTCACATTGTTAGTGTAAGAGAAACACTATATTATTGTTGTTGCTTTTGTCTGTTTTAGCACATGGATTTGTGTCAAAACTCCATGTTCACACTGTACTGTTTGAATTCAACATAGTGCACTTTAATCATCACGATAGTCCAAGCCCATTTTGTCAAACTTGTGTAAACTTTACTTGCAACCTCATGTGTCCTTCACTAGAAACATTGACTGTTTCGTCTGGTGACCTAGGAGTGTTTGTTTTTGACACTCTGTAGGAAGCAGCCAGTCTCTGGCTCCAGCATCAAGGTTGGAAGGAGACAACAGTGTCCAATAATGAGTCAAGAGGCTTCCTGTCCTTCTCTGCTTGGGTCCTTGTCTTCTTATCACCTTCCTAAATTCTCTCACGTAGTCTGTCTTATGTATAATGCAGTAGAAGTGGAGGAGAGCAGGAAGGACATTCTTTTTAATGACTGAGACGTCCCTGTCTCTAGATCGGAGATAAGGGCCAGCAGGACACATACACAGTGTGACTGCCAGCCCAAGGTCACCCGTATGGCCGTGTTGGGACACTCAATCTACTTCCCTGTGATATACGAGGCCATTTACGTCTTTGTGGCTGTCCACAGATGTGATTGGATGGGAGTGTTTATAGTGTGTGTATCACTGAGGATTTGGCCTTCATTTCTGCACATGGTTGGGGGAGACTTGAGTCCTTCAGTCAGTTGTCAGTAGCAACAAGGATTTGTGCCAGTTGATCTGGATCTGAGGAGATGTAGGCTGAATGTTCATGTACTCTGCTGGCTCTACTCTTGTAGATGTGTATGTGTGTATGTGTGTGTGGGGGGGGGGGGGGGGGGGTTGGTATTGGAATGTGTGTGAGAATATTTCTCGGTTAGGGAATCGGGCTATTAATCAGAAGGTTGCCGGTTCGATTCCCAGCCGTGATGTTGTGTCCTTGGGGAAGGCACTTCACCCTACTTGCCTTGGGGGAATGTCCTGTAAGTCGCTCTGGATAAGTCTGCTAAATGACTAAATGTAAGTGTGATGTTAGCCTCATGCTGAGTCATGTTTAGAAGGTTTCAGCATGCAAATGAGCCCCACCACTCCTCTATAACTGGCTCTGGACTTGTGCCAACTCTCACTCTCTATCCTTCTAACTATCTCTCTCTGGGTCTGTGGTCCTTTATAAAATCCTTCCATTCTCAGTCTCCACATGGAGGAAGAACGGGGCAAAGGGCTTTTGTGTGTAAGTCTGCCTTTCAACATTGTGTTTAATGACTCTAAAACCAACCCTCTTCACAGATACTTTTGTGTGTTGTGTGTGTTAAGGGATTAACTGTATCACTGTGAACTGAATCTATTGTGAAGAAAAGTTCAGTTGCATTCCGAGTGTTAAATACATACTAAAGCGTATGCTACTCAAACACCAACACCAAAGTGTGTTCAGAGAAAAATTCTAAATATAAATGTTGTATATGTATTTATAAATATATAAAAAATTAAGCTGTTTTCAAGGAGCTGTAAATGGTGTAGGTGTTATTTCTCTATAACAGTACTGACAGTATGCTGTAGCTATATTTCAGCTATACACCAGTGTCTGTGAGGTTGTGTTGCTGTTGGTGTACTCCAGGGGTCTAGTTCTGGGAGCCTTCGTCGGGACCCCGACCCTCCCACCTCGCTGTCTGTCACTCCTGTTACAAATGATGTGTAGTAATCACTTTATTCTTTCTCTCCTTCCCTCTCTCTCCCTCCTTCCACCCACCCTCTCTCTTTCTCTCTCTCTCTCTCTTTCTCTCCATCTCAGGACCTCAGTTCTTTTGCCATGCCCTTCCTTGAAGGGGAGGCAGACCATGTGGACAAGGACAGCTCACACAAGGTACGGTAACTTTCTACACCAAAATAGTAATTTAAAACATTACAAATTCAACTTATTTGTGCCAGATGGATCTTACCTCTCATTGCATCTCATGTAATTGTTCTTCATGTCACATTTAGCTTCCTGGGGATACCCCATACTGTCTCATAGGGAACCAATACTCTTAACTGTGTCATAAGTAACTCACCATGCTAGCCTGACCATGCAAGTCTTAGTCTTAAGTAAGACTTCCTGGTAAATCTGTCTTCACCTTCCTGTCTGCAGTGTCTGCTTCCAACACCATACTGTGTCATCATTGTGCACTGGATCTCTGTATTGGTCCGTACTGTCACCTTAATGCCAGGGAATGAGCTATCCCTCTGGTGATTATGTAAACATTGGCATTGTTACCATGTTTGGTTTGATTATTGCTCTCAATCGGATGATTACCCTCTTCTTTCACCGTTAGCAGTGCTAGGGTATGATGGTATATTCTTGCAGCTTTACAGTAATCTCTCTCGCTCTCTCTATTTTTTATTATTCTTATTTGTCCTCTCCCTGTATCTTCAACCTTGAAGTATGAAGGTCTCCTCCTTTTCCCTTTCTGTTATCAGAGTTGATCACTGAGAACTACAGGCTCCACAGTCCATCAGCTGAATGGTGTACTGTTAGAAAGCTAGATATGGTAAATGTATTGTTATCTGCTTGTGTTGGGTTGCAAAGAACGAACGTTTTTTTCTTAGTTCCCTAATTCCATCACCACTGTTTCCTCGTTCTTGAGGTCGGCTTAAAATGAATATCTAGTGGAGAAATTATTGTTTTTACTACGGTGGCTGTATTCTATTATGTTCTGGGAAGTTTACAGTAAACAGTTAAACACCGTGTCTCTGTGTGTGTGTGTCTGAGAGAAAGAGAGAGTGTGCATTTGTGTCCCTTTGCTATGGGAAATGCCTGTGTCTCTGGCACTGAGCCAACATACAGTGCCATGTAAACATACCGTGTCAGCATGTAGCTAATCTGTTGATTACTACCTGCAGCACTGACCAGGGCATTGCTGCACACTGAGCTCTTCACAGACACAGATATGGACATGGTGTCAGCATGTGATGCAGAACAACTAGTGACGTAACGTTACAAGTTTTATGATTACTGCCCTTGTCGAGTACTGTTTAGTCGCTGAGCGGTTTAACCCTTGTGCTGCCTTCGGGTCACATGACCCAAAGGTTCATAACGAACCATCGTTGTGTTTACCCAATTTTACCCAATACAAAAACAAATTAAAAAAAAATTCTTTTAACCATTGCAATGTAGGGGGTCTGAGACAGCCCGACGGTTAAAAGAAAATGCTTCACTTTGTTTTTGTATGAGGTAAATTTGTCGCAATACGACGGTGGGTCACAATGACTGATGGGTCAGAACGACCCGAAGATAACACAAGGGTTAATAGGCTCGTACACTGACTAGGCTCACTGTGCGAACTCCGCTACAGATGGCTGCTGCCATGACAAACTGTCTGTTGGTGGCATGGAGCGACAGAGAGAGGAGAGAGAACGGAGAGAGAGGGAGAGAGAGGGAGAGAATAGAGAAAGAAAGGGAGAAACAGAAATAGAGAAGAGCAACGAGAGAGACTGAGAGAGAAGGAGAGGCTCCTGTCTGTGTGAGTTTCCATATGTACATGCATATTCCTATGAGGCTGAGTCTCTCTTCCTCTCTCCACACACTGACCAGACAGATCTGGGATGCAGCACCATCATAGTCATCATCATCGTTATTATGTAACTGATTTGGTTTGTAAATGGAGTGAGTCGACTCACAGACAGCAGCAAGCATTTTAGACATAAGACTATTCTATTCTATTCCAGTCTAATGTATTCTAGTTTCTTCTATATCTTGGTGCTCCCTACAGGGTGAGGGGAACTGCCACTCTGCCAGCCCCACCAAGGGCTTCTTCACACGGGGGCCGTTCAGCCGGCCCTCCAGCCCCAAATCAGCCCCGGCCAGGACCAAGAACAGCCCTGGCTCCCCCAAGACCATCTTCCCCTACCCTCCCTCCTCGTCCGCCTGCCACCAGGACTCCCCTCCCAAGTCCCCCCGTAGGTTGAGCTTCTCCGGAATCTTCCGCTCGGCGTCACGTGACTCCGCCTCTTCTTCTACCTCCACCTCTCCTGTCAGCATCAAGCTGTTCTCCCGTGCCAGGAAGGGTAAGAGGCTGCACCCTCACACACACACACACACACACACACAGACTCACTCACACACACACACACACACACACACACACACACACACACACTCACACACACACACACTCACACACACACACTCACACACACACACACACACTCACTCACACACACACACCAGGTCTCTAAAACCCTAAACCTAATGACGAGCAGCTCCTCTCAACACCTTTCAAAAAATAATTATACTGGCCTGTGGTTGATATTTAATGTAAGTGTGTGAGTGTGAGCGTGTGTGTGTATGTGCATGCATGTGTGTAGGCAGTAGTGTGGGCGGTTGAATGCTGATGTAGCACACCAGGATAACACATACACAATACAGTGTGGCGTCACTCAAGCTTATATAACTAAAACAAACACACACTCACACACACTAAAGTGGGGTTCTGATTAGAGCCCTGAAATGTCTGGAATTTTGTTTTGATGGTAGACCAACTGCAGTAATGACACAGTAGTACTGCCCTCAATGTGTGTGTCTGTGTATGTGTGTTTGTGTGTGTGTTCTTCCACCGGGCCTCAGCTAGTAGAGAGGTCAGGCGGCCTCAGTTGTGAGACCAGATGATGTTCAGTACCAGTCAGTCTGCTGGACCACCTCCAACTGTCATCATTACATAACCAGCACTGTTAGGCTAGTTAGCTATGATGCCACCACTATGCTGCTCCTGTTATTATTATGGTATTGTTCAGTAGAGGTCAAAAACAAGAAGAAGCTCATTTCTGATGTCAATGTTTATGACCAAACCAGTATGGTGGAGAACCGTGAGTTCTACTATAGGTCCCCTACATTGCTGTTCGTGAAGCCTGGATGCTGGTTACCGAGAGCCATCTAGTGGCCATTGAAAGTATTACACCCAACAATGGACCACTGTAAACTGGAATGGACCGTTATGTAACTGATCTTGTGATGTAAGAGAAGAGCTGGAAAGATAGAGACAGACAGAGATAGAGAGAGAGTAAAAGAGAGACAGAGACAGACAGAGAGAGACATACAGAGAGAGAGAGAAAGAGATAGAGAGAATAAGAGAGAGAGAGAGACATCCAGAGAGAAAGAGAGTAAGAGAGAGAGAGAGAGAGAGAGAGAGAGAGAGAGAGAGAGAGAGACAGAGAGAGAGAGAGAGAGAGAGAGAGAGAGAGAGAGAGACAGAGAGACAGAGAGACAGAGAGACAGAGAGAGAGAGAGAGAGAGAGAGAGAGAGAGAGAGAGAGAGAGAGAGAGAGAGAGAGAGAGAGAGAGAGAGAGAGAGAGAGAAAGAAAGAGTCAGATCTGGTGAGGACACTCACACAGCAGGTGATGAACATTCAGGGTTTAATTTGTCCACCTGACCTCACTCTGCTCGAGGCTCCTTTATGTGAAAGGAAAAGTAAACACAGATAAACACTTCAAATCACTTACACATAAGAATATGAGACGATAGGCAGGAACATGAGTGTGTGTGTGAGTGTGTGTGTGAGTGTGTGTGTTTGTGAGAGAGTATTTCTGCACTGCTGTAGGAGATAAGGAAAGGCCTTAAGCATGGCTTAGTCAAGCTGACACACACACAGACACACAAACAAGGAGAGAATTCCTTCATGGTTAAGAGGTTTTATTCATAGAGGGCCAACAGGGATTCATAACGGTCAGGTCTGTAGAGACTCTAACTAGTCAAGGTCACTAGAGGACAACAGTGGGGTGGGAACGAGTGGATGTGTGTGCGCGTGTTTGTGTGTCCATATCTGTGTGTGTCTGCACATGTGCCTGTATATGTGTATGTGGTAGCTTTACTAGATGGGAGGCAGACAGATAGAAATAAACTGAACCAGTCAACACCAATGGCAGACAGCCAAGGAAAACAGAATGGTAGTTTTGGCCTGTTTGTTTTTGCCTTTGCCTGTATGAGCAGCTTACAGAGCTTATAGGAGCTACAGGGGTACTGGTCAGGTTCCTAATGCACTACGTCTCAGTCTCCTGAGACTGGTCTGAGAGTTTATTAAGTTTAATGTGTCTAGACTACTTAAGCACAAACACACAAAGACTAACACACACACACACACACACACACACAAATACACTTATGCACACACCCCTGTGGCCCCTAGACTCCTGCCAAGTTCACTGGAACAAAGTAGCAAAGCAATCTGTTCACACCCTCCCTCTCTCTCTCTCTCTCTCTCTCTCTCTCTCTCTCTCTCTCTCTCTCTCTCTCTCTCTCTCTCTCTCTCTCTCTCCGCCCTCGCCCCCTTCTTCACCCTGTACACCTTTTTTCTACCCTCCCTCCCTCCTTTTATCTGTTCATTTATCCATCCCTCCCACTTCTTCTCTTCTTTCCGCCCTCCATCTATCTCATGTGCCTTTTCCTTGCCAGAGATCAGTTCTCATCAGACAGAAGAGGAAGAGAAAAAGGACACACAACCACACACACACACACGCACGCACACACCACAGGAACAATGCCAGCAGGACTGCCAGCAGTGCATCACAGAACTGCCGAGATGAAGGAATTAAAAGTTACAGTAGCTACAGAGGGAGGGAGAAAGGGTGAGAGGGAGAGAGAGAGAGACAGAGAGAGTGGGTGGGAGAAGGAAAGGGAGGAGCAAATGACAGGCAGAGGGAGAGCAGAGAACCACACATAGAGGTGAACTCATTTTTATTCTAGCTTCGTCACAACTACAGGAGGTCTCTCTCTACTGTATTCCCTCTGACTGTCTGCTTGACCAGTGTTGTTGGGACCAGTCCTGGAGGCTTAGAGAAGGAGGAACAGAGACGGAGAAAAGAAAAGACGAAGAAGGAGAAAAGAGGGAAAAAGAAGGTTGCAGTTCCTCATTCTACTTTTCTGGAAGAGAGAAAGATACACACAGGGGTAAAGGGAAAGAGAGATTTGGAATGTGGTCTGTTATCTGCTGTATGACAGACTATCTAATCTATTTACTAGTGTCTGGTTACATTCCCACCAACCCAGCCTCAGCCCCAGCCTCAGCTTCAACCCCAGCCTCAGCCTCCAGTATGTCTGGTTGTTACTCTTTTTAACCGTTGCTTTAAGCCATCCGCCCGCTCCGACCAATGAAACGCTTCGGCAGCCTGAAGATGAACAGGAAGAGGAAGGAGCAGGAGAGACGGACAGGAAGGAGGCAGTCCGAGCCCCATGGGCCTCTGGGATACAGTAAGCAGACCGTCAGCATTAGTCAGATCAACTGTTGAGATGTAGAGCTGGATGATGTTGATGTGTTAGAGTTATTTGTACAGTGATGTCATAGAACTCCTGCTGTACTTGGCGTCCCGCTTTGGAAATCACACGAAGGCTGAGATTTAGAGAAAAGCAATGTGGATTGAAGATAAACGGTATCAATAGATAGTCAGTTGGAGTAAGAGTGTTTTCTAAGGAACATTATCAGAATGTTGGGTGTCCGTGATAGAAATGTGTTTTTTTGTCTCTGTGTGTAGCGTGAGTAAAGTATGTCATGTAAAGAGGTTATCGGGGAAGTGTGTAGAGGTGTTGTTTTTGTAATTCCGGAGGAGTGTGTGTGTGTGGCTGCCAAGGAGACACGTTTAATTATTTAGGCTGACATGACCGAGTGGAAGTGAAGACATAGAGTGACCCATAAAAACTGGATACTTCACAGTTCTATGGATTCAAACTCAGAGACACACAAACACAGACAAACAAACACACAGAACACCACATGCCTCCATCTTGTGTGTCCTACAAGCACCTGCTGAGGGTTGTCTTCAGTTGTTACTCACACTGTTTGGTCTCAGAGATCAAGGACCGATGCAGAGAGGGATGTTGTAGCAACAACTCTGCTGTCCTCAAAAACTGAGGTTGTGGCCACCTTATCCACCTTTCTGCCTTTCTTTACTCGGGGGGAGAGACCTGATAAAAGGTGGTTACCTCTTTTCCTCCTCCATTCTGTCCCTCCCCCATATCAGTCCATCCTCCCTGGGTCCCATACTCACCTCCCTCCTCCACCTTCCCCTCTAGTTTCCTGCACTTCTTCTTTTCACCACTCCTCTCCTCTTTCTTCCTACTCCCCTCCCTCCTTCCCTCCATCCTTCCCTCCCTCCTCCCTTCACCCAGACCCCGCTGAGTCACGGTATCAGTCAACACACGCATGTTGCAACAGCCTGCATACTGACAGAAGGAAGAGGGGGAGGAGATGCAAAAAAGGAAATGAAAGGAGAAGAAAGGAAAGGAGAGGATAGAAAATCAGAGGCTGAGGTGAAAGCTGTTGTGGCCCCCTGGCAATACTGACATTCACACAGTGTATCTTACATAACCTGTCTGTTACCGGGCAGAAACAGGTTGAGTCGTGACCCCACATTACACCGGCTGGGTCGCCAGGGCTGTAATCTCACAACCACCACTGACTACTATTGTTAGGCTAGAGCACACCTGACTATTGTTGCTCTACATTGAGGTCTATAACGGGTGCTGCTGTTATCATGATGCTGGCCGAAGGCCTATGAAATCATCTGAGAGGGGCTGAGAGAGGAAGGGAGAAAGAAGGAAAGAGAGAGAGAGAGAGGGGGGAGTTAGAGAGAAAATACTAAAGGGAGGGGTAGTAAAAGAGTAGGGCTTAGTTTTTTATAAAGCTCTATAATCACAAATGGAAACAGCTGTGGAATCTACGTGAAACAGAGTTTTTTCTTCTTCACAGTATTCTCAGCAAATGTTATGTGCTGCAAAAGAATGTTATCTTGCCTTTCAACAAGAAGTTTATCTGCTTCACATAGTAGACTGCAGGGGGCACTGGCAATTCACTTTTGTGTGTGTGTGTGTGTGTGTGTGTGAGAGCATATTTGCGTTTGTGTCTATGTGTGTGACTGTGACAAGTGTCAAGAGAAGTGTTATATTCACAACAGTTTTTATAGACACTGGCTACTTTCTTGCTTTGCTATGCATGCTGGGACAGGCTGTTGATTGCTCTCCCCTTGACGTGTCACTCAACCCAGACACAGGTGGCAATTTCCAAGAACACACAACACACAAATATCCCCAGACATACATACATACACACTCAACACTTTCCCACTCTCTTTCTTTACAATCCCTCCCTGCCTCGCCCCCTCTGTCTCTTCTCTTTTCCACTCTCTCTCCGTCTCACTGCCTGGTCTGTTGCCATGGTAGTTGTCTCTCTCAGTCTGGGGTCTGATGCCCCATGTTGAGTGTGTGACTCAGTGGAACACTCAGAGCCAGCGGGCTGTCTGCCTGCCTGCCTATCTAGTTATCATCACCAGCTCTGTCAACCTGAGATGACCCCACCAAATACCTAGTATTGGTATATTTAGTTATGACATAGTATTGTATAGTGTAATATGTCGTAGTATTATAAAGCATAGAACAATATATGAGAATAGAATAGAACAGAATAGAGTATGGAACAGAATGGGGAGTAATAGCGTGCTACTGTAAGTCGCTCTGGATAAGAGCGTCTGCTAAATGACTAAATGCTAGCTTGCTATAAGTAAATGTTGTATTAGACTGAGATCAGGGTTAGAATGTAACCCTGGGATTCCAGAGAGGTTGTGCAACAGTGTCCAGTTGGTGCCTGTGCTGATGGAGCTGTTGTCAGCCAATCAGATTGGTTTATTTGATCAGCTGCTTGATGCTACGGAGCAGTCTGGCCAATCAGGTCCATCTGGAGGAGGAGGGAAGAGGACTAACTGTTAATGGGAGCCATGGAGGGGGGTTAGAACTATAAACACTGAAAGATCTGGATTGAGGTAGGGTAATGTATGTGTACTGTATGTGTGTGTGTCTGCTCATGTCAGCTCCAGTGCTGAGATCGACTAGCTAGTCCAGGTCATGCAACTGAGATGATCACCATAATCACATCTCAGTGCCTCTCTATGTTCTCACTCTTCCATATGCTCGCTCACTCTTTTCCTCTTCTCTCTCTCTTTCTGCTTTGGAAGTGAGGCTTAATGGCTAGTGGATGGTATTAAAGCCATGTTTAATTCAGATGGACTGGTACACTGTTTTGTCTGGGTTTGGAAACACTGAGTTCCCTCAAAGACCCAGCCTCTCTCTCTCTGTCACACACACACACACACACACACACACACACACACACACACACACACACACACACACACACACACACACACACACACTCTGCTCACCATCTGTAGCCTGACCAACCCAGACACACTGCTCGGAGGTATGCTAAATCAGGGATGACAGCGAAAGAGAGAGACGAGGGAAAAAAGGGAACAATTGTGAGTGTATGAGTGTATGTGTGTGTGGGTTTGTATGTGTGTGAGAGTGTATGAGTGTATGTGTGTGGGTTTGTATTTGTGTGAGAGTGTATGAGTGTATGTGTGTGGGTTTGTGTGTGTGCGAGAGTGTTTGAGTGTATGTGTGTGGGTTTGTATGTGTGCGAGAGTGTATGTGCGTGTGTGTGTGTGGGTTTGTATGTGTGCGAGAGTTTATGTGTGTGTGTCATCTTTCAGCAATAAGCTGATGATTCAGTAGCTCTGACGTTAATGATCCTTGTGTCTTTACGGGGCCGAAAGGAGGGATAAACGATACACAAACACACACACATGCGTGTGATGCCTCTCAAATGAGCTCATGCAGGATATCATGAACCTGCAGTTAGAATGCATTTGATAGTGAATTCCTCTGTACATTACTGTTATGCTGAACCAGCAGAACCAGAGTAATCAGCCAGCTACCGTTTACTGCAATTGACAAGTGCTCATAGATCACTCCTCCTAAAGAGTGTGTGTGTGTGTGTAAGTACATACATGTGTGTGTACAGGGTGCTATGTTACATTCACCATATCAGGTAGCCAGAGAAACTCAGTCCTTCTCTGTCTGTGTACAGTCAACCAGAGAGTGCAGTGTAACTGTAACGGGCAGGATGCTGGTCAAAGACACTGTTAGCTAGTTACCAAGCGTCGTCCCTCTGTAGAAACACAACAACACATGACCAAAAGTCAACGGGTGATTGACAGCTACTGCTGTCCACATGTCCAGAACGCTAATCTCAAGTCTTGTTCATTGAGAATCATGTAACCCTATTCCTCTCTCTCCCCCTCTCTCTGTCTTTTCTTACACCATCTCTCCCCCTAGCCTCCAGTGTGTCATCACCCCCCTCGACGCCCTCCCTGCCCCCCCATCCGGCCTCCCAGCCTGCCCCCGCGTTCCCTCTGGAGTTGTATCGAAGTGAGCCAGAGAGGCTGGAGACCCGCCTGCGTTCCTACTCCTCTCCCCCAGACACAGGCCAGCGTTACAGCCCGCACACATCCTCCTCCAGGCCTCCCCACACACCTTACACCACCATCGCTACCTCGCGAATGGTACGTATTTTACATATCCCCATTTCCTTTCCCTCACTGCATCCCTCATGTATCCCTCCACATCCAGAGTCTCCATACCCCATCCACATCCAATGCTACTTTACTTGTAATCTTGGACACCCCCCACCCTCCTTCTCCTTTCCACCTGCTCTCTCACACATCACTCCCTACTCAGTAATCCTTAAAGTTCTCGGTGCACCTAACAGGCTACAACTGTTGCCCACGCCTTTCACGGGATGTTCCTGGATGGCTGCCTATCTCCCCTGATATAACACGTAATTGGATGTGTCCTATCTATGGCTACACGGATAGACCGAGTTGAGCTTACGGAGCGCTTTGAACTACTACTAGTTTAACTAAATTTCTCCAAAGGGTTAGAGCGGGGCTGCTTACACCGTTCCTGTTTTTAACTATCTGTTAAATGCTGTTGTTTTCACCACTGATCAAAGCGTTGTTTAACACGCCTACCGCTCACTTGGACTGCAGCAAAGTGGAATGTACCATTGGCTCTTTATAGGGGAATTCTAGGCGATCAAGCTTACTTGCTTTTAGTTTGTCACTGTAGGTAGCCTACTGTGTAAGCTACGTTTCCAGGGGAATGTATCAGGGATGTAGGCTAATGATAAAAACGAGTTTAGTTTTGAGAAATCTGTGCCACATCATTTTCAAACGAAGCGGCATGCATCCATGTTAAAAATAAATCACTTTCGCCAGTCACGGATTGAGGGAGTTTTCACGTTGTTGGCATCGCTAGAGGAGACAGGAGCGACTGTCGATAGTAACCGAGGTAATGAGCCTGCAAGCTAAACGGATTCAACGTGGCCTCAAAATTATTCCGTATTAACGAGTGTAAATAAGACAAGTAGACCAGGATTTTCTACTCTATCACCGAAAACCGACTACCGCTGGATTCCTGCGCTGCCGGTTCGCTCATATTCAGACATTAGCTCACGGATACGGAGTGAGGAGGTAGAGGGGACACGAGTGCCCGGGTACACTACTAGCAGCCGTTGTGACTCGTGTGTGTCCTGTCTACAGGTTTACGCTGTTGCTGAAGGCATGCTGGAGAAATTGGACCCTGACGATGCAGGTAAGATGGAGCTTCTTGCAAACATTTCTAGAAATCCGATGATGTAGTTAGAGCTCTGCGAGAGTCATCATCACATTTGCTTCAAGTCGTGTCAACCATTCTCAACTTGAGCTTAATTTCTGCGCAGAAAAATAGAGCTAGTTGTCTTTCTGCAGTCAAATGTATAGACGGAATGCATTTTATGTACAGTATTTTAGTTTGATCAGTTGTGTGTGGACATCCGTTGCAGTTTAAGTTCGCGAGCTAGCTTATACCGATGTGTCAGACTCCGCAACATCAGGACCATCTCAGTGTGTCGGGGAAAACGGAGCGTCACTGTCTGTGTATTAGGGGAATTCCGCCCCTCCATCTTTGTGTACTTTCATTGTGTCATCGACGAACCTGTTGTTCAGAGAAGAAACCTGCTTTCAGTGTCGCTTTGGCGGGCAGCCAAATAAGTAGTACTGGGGGTGGGTGACGCTGCTAGTGCACTAATCTGTAATGAAAGGAGACTAGAAGCGGAGTGAGTTCATAGGTTATTGAGGGTCTGTCCTGGGACGACTAGTCAACCTTAGTGACTAACATTAGACCTAGTGGTTTAAGGGTCCTGGAGACTGTGGTCCATAAACATGGATGCAGCGTTATCCCGGCCACCTCTTCCACCCCCCTATCTACCCCCTCTCCTTCCTGGTAGACCATTCTAGGTCACACAGTCCCAGTGGAGCTGACCGGGGATTGAACATTGGGTCTTTTACAGTGAGGCACCGAATCAGACACACTGCATTGGCTCAAAGCTTAGCTACACAGACTAAAATATCATTGGTTTTTCATTCCAGGTTTGTTTAATGACATTACATTGCATAGCATCTGTTTCCTCTCAGATAGTGGCTGTTTTATCGTTAACATGGACAGGATAAATGGCATTAAACATCTGGTGACAGAACAACGATGGTTTTTGTTCCTCATCTGAAGTTAAAGGCATTTTAGCCTGCTGGTTTATTTGCAAGTGAAAGGTTAAAGGCTTTTAACAGTTAGCGCAAGCGGTTATTCCAAATAGCCTTCTGCAATGGGTCAATGGGAATAGTTCTTCACAGTACACACACATACCAGGCTTTTTTCTGAACAATAGATCCATTCTACTGTAACTCAGTCCAGTAATTTGCCAAGGTGGCTGCCGTCCAGAGCAGAGCAGGGCAACAGTGCTGAGGTAAATCCTCGTGCTTACACACCCTGAGCTGTTTAACTGGAAAAAATTGGGTCATACAAATACATTTGTAAGAAAGAGAGAAAGAAATAGAGGACTTTTGGGCTTTAGTGTCATGATGTCCTCTCCTTGATTGTATATGTCAGGCAGTCCTCCAGTCCTCCAGTCCTCCAGTCCCCCAGTCCTCCAGTCCCCCAGTCCCCCAGTCCTCCAGTCCCCCAGTTTCCCAGTCATACAGTCCTCCAGTCCTCCAGTCTTCCAGTCTTCCAGTCCCCCAGTCCCCCAGTCATACAGTCCTCCAGTCCTCCAGTCTCCCAGTCATACAGTCCTGCAGTCTCCCAGTCATACAGTCCTGCAGTCTCCCAGTCTCCCAGTCCTCCAGTCTCCCAGTCCTCCAGTCCCCCAGTCTCCCAGTCCTCCTGTCCTCCAGTCCCCCAGTCCTCCTGTCCTCCAGTCCCCCAGTCCTCCTGTCCTCCAGTCCAGTCGGGTCATGTGTGTGTACTAGGCCCCAGATGGAGACCATGTAGGAGCTGAGAGGAAGAGCCAGCAGACAGGTTGCCCGACACATTGTCTCTGTGTGTGCCTGGAGGTGAGCAGCAGAGAAGACAGATAGGGTGTGTGTGTGTGGGGCTGGAGATGAGGTATGGAGAAGCAGAGAGAGGAAAGACTGAGTGTATCATTAGGTCTGGTTACCCAGGTGGCGAGGCAGCACTATTATGGGATGTGAGTGCCAGCTCTCTGGACGAGGAGGGAGGAGAAGGTGTTATAAAGGAGGGGGAGCTTGAGTCCCCGCAGCCCAACGTTCTGTTGCGTCGACAGCTCAGTAACCTGTACGGAACTGACTCAGCTGGTCTGCAGACACCACCATCAGCAGGGTCAGGTAATTGCCATGGCAACAAGCTCCGTGTGTGTGCTTTATCTTTGTGTGTGTGTGTGTGTGTGTGTGTGTCTCCCCCCAGCTGTTGAGAAATCCGAGAGGGATATCTACATGCGCTTCATGAAGTCGCACAAATGCTATGACATCGTTCCCACCAGCTCCAAATTGGTGGTGTTTGACACCACCCTACAGGTAGGACCTCCACCTTTCCACCCCTCCGAACCTCCATCTTTTCTATCCCTCTCTCTCTCCATCCATCCTGCCCACCGCCTTCACCCAGGGACTGTCTCAGAATGATCAAAAAGAAGGATTCATGTGTGGGAGATTAGGTCTTCTCTGCACCCATACTGATGTCCTCATTAATGTGTAACTACGTCTGACTGGCTGGACTCACTGCATGATATTCTATTCCGTTCCTTGTCATGGTATGGATGATGATGATGAGGAAGATGGGTGTTTCTGTGTTGCAGGTGAAGAAGGCGTTTTTCGCCCTCGTGGCCAATGGGGTGCGAGCGGCCCCATTATGGGAGTCAAAAAAGCAAAGCTTTGTGGGTAAGGAGGAAGTGTTCGTCACAATGTGGTGTATCTATACTGTCTTTTTGTTTGTCAGTACTACACTATGTATATGTGTGTGTTTGTCTGCATGTGTGCTCACAGACTAGCAGATGGACATTAATGGGAATACAGCTTTTTTATCCATTTGAGTCACCCCTCTCCACCTCAGGCTGAATGGATGTCAAAGAGTGAGACAGAGGGATAGAGAGAGATAGAGAGAGAGACATAGACGGAGAGGGAGAGGGATGAGGGGGGAATAGAGAGAGAGAGAGAGACAGAGACAGGAATAGAAGTGGAGAGAGAGATGGAGGGGGAATAGAGAGAGAGGTAATGTGTGAGAGAAAGTTGGAGTCATTGTGTGTTTCTATTTTCTTGTATTAGAGAGTGAGAGAGATAAAGAGAGAGTGTGTCTGTGTGAGAGTCTAGTCTCTATATTTAGCAATGTTTCATTCTGAGTGGCTTTATCTCCCTCCCTCCCTCCCTCCCTCCCTCCCTCCCTCCCTCCCTCCCTCCCTCCCTCCCTCCCTCCCTCCATATTGTTCAGTTCTCTCTCTGTCCTTTCTCTATCCTTCTCTTATTACGCTGTCTTCCTGTCTGCCCTCTATCCCTCCCCCCTTCTAACCTCTCTCTCTCTATCTCTCTCTCTCTTTGTGAGGCAGAGAGGTAATCTGTACAAGTCTGCCCTCTGTGCAAAATGTTTTTGTACTTTGATTAACCAGCTGTGTTGTCCCATCTCTCCTCTCCTGTCCTCCATCTCTTTCACTTTCTTTCTTTTCCTCCTCACTCCTTTCTTCACCCCTCATCCTCATATTCCCTTTCATTCCCTCTTCTCAGGTATGTTGACCATCACAGATTTCATCAACATCCTGACCAGGTACTACAAGTCTCCAATGGTAGGTGACCTTTCTCCCTTGACCTTTGACCCCTGGCACTGTGACCTACTGCAGCCGACCAATCACTGTCCAGGCTGGCTTTGAGGTCAGCATGGATGAGACGAAACGACATGTAGAAGCTGCCTACTAGTCTTGCCTAATGAGTGTAGAGGAAGTAGGAAGTAGCTACAAGAACTACAGAGATAGATTTGGACGTATGTCTGGCCTGAATGTCCTACAAACATCAGTTCCCAGCAGAGTGGAGAATTAGTAGGTCACACACACACAGTCTCTTTCTCTTTCTCTCTCATCATCCCTCTAAACACACAGTGTATAGTTGATGTTTGTGTGCATCCCTTTGGTAATGTATGTGTCTCTGAGTTCATGGGTGTGTTCTAATGTGTTACAGGTTCAGATCTACGAACTGGAGGAACACAAAATTGAGACATGGAGAGGTGGGCTGGACCCAGCTTTCTCTATGATGTATAGAGCATATGTCTGTGATGTGTTCATGTGTGTGTTGTGTTGAACTTGTGTGTTGTGTGTCGTGTCCACAGAGCTGTATCTTCAGGAGACCTTCAAGCCTCTGGTGAACATCACACCAAATGCCAGGTACTGTTGGGGCTCCTGCAGAGAGGAAGGGGGGGAGAGACAGAGGAGGAGGAGGAGGAGGAGAGGGATGGTGTGATGGAGGGCTGTAGGGAGAGGGGAGGGAGGGTGTGATGGAGGGCTGTAGGGAGAGGAGAGGGAGGGTGTGATGGAGGGCTGTAGGGAGAGGGGAGGGAGGGTGTGATGAAATATTTTAGAAAGAGGTCTATGCGCTTTCCAAGAGAAGGACCTGAATTATTCAGTGTGTGTGTAAAATAAACCCCATCACAAAGACAGAGAAAGAGAGACTGAGGGAGACTCTGAGAAATGGAAGGGAGGAGGAGGGGGGATGGAGAGAGCAAGGAGTGATTTGAAAGATGAAGGTAAAGTGCTGGAGAGATTTCTCTGGGGAAATCTCCATTCTATAAATCTCTGCCTTGTGGGACTATATCATTCTATTCATGTAACCGCATCTATAAATTCACATTAAATGAGCATATGTGTGTGTTTGTACTGTTCATATTCTTTTGTGGCTCCCTCATGCACATTTATACATGTGTTTGAGCGTGCGTGTGTGTAGTCTTCAATCTACAAATCATCTTAGTCTTGTGTTTGATGCACCGTCTAACGATTTATTGACTTGAGGCCTTTCTCCTCCCCCCTCTCCCTCTCTTCCTTTTTCTTTTCCTCCCTCCTTTTAACCTTCTTTACTCCCCCTCCCTCCCTCTATCCTGTTTCCAACGTCTCCCCCTCTGTATCCTCCTCCCCTCACCCCTCTTTCTCTCCAGTATCTTTGATGCGGTATACTCCCTGATCAAGAACAAGATCCACCGTCTGCCTGTCATCGACCCCGTTAGTGGGAACGCCCTCTACATCCTCACACACAAGAGGATCCTAAAGTTCCTGCAGCTCTTTGTGAGTCTCCCCTCCACATCTGATTGGTCAGCTCTTGTGTCACCAACACAGACCACCCATCTGATTGGTCAGCTCTCGTGTCACCAACCCAGACCACTCATCTGATTGGTCAGCTCTTGTGTCACCAACCCAGACCACCCATCTGGTTGATCACTAGTTTCACTTACCTTGAACTGAACAGGAAGCTCAAACCTGGATATAAACTAACAAGTATGCTGCCATCTACTGGACATGGTGGGATTGACTTCTGTCTGTGTGTCTCCGTGTGTGTGTGTCAGGTGTGTGAGATGCCCAAGCCAGCATTCATGAAGAAGACTTTGGAGGAGCTGAATATTGGGACGTACAGTAACATAGCCTTCATCCACCCTGACACGCCCATCATCAAGGCCCTCAACATCTTTGTAGAGAGAAGGGTCTCTGCCCTTCCTGTAGTTGACGAATCAGGTACAACTGTGTGTGTGTGTGTGTGTGACTGAATGGGTGTGTGGGTTTTGGATGGTCTTTCTCTGACCTTGTGTGTTTTGTCTCCTTAGGGAAGGTTGTGGACATCTACTCTAAATTTGATGTCATAGTAGGTTCCCTCTTATCATATCAATATGAAATAATCATTGTACTTCACCATGGCTGTCTTCTCACTCCCTGGTTCTCAAGTAGTTCTCCAACCTGTGTGTGTAGAACCTGGCCGCTGAGAAGACCTATAACAACCTGGACATCACGGTGACCCAGGCCCTCAGACACAGGTCTCAGTACTTTGAGGGAGTCATGAAGTGTAACAGGATGGAGACTCTGGAGACCATCGTAGACAGGATAGTGAAAGCTGAGGTGAGACTCACACACAGTAGCGACTACTGGAGACAAAGCAAAGTGCTCCTACACACACCACACACACTCACACACACACACACACACACACTCACACACACACACACACACTCACACACACGCACACTCACACACACACACACACACACACACACACACACACACACACACACACACACACACACACACACACACACACACACACACACACACACACACACTGACAGAGGCTTAGAGACTAGTTTTCTATCATCTGTTTTGTCTTCTCATCCTCCCCCCCCTTCTCATCCAGGTCCACAGGTTGGTAGTGGTGGATGACAACGCCAGCATAGTGGGGATCGTCTCTCTGTCTGACATCTTACAGGCACTGGTGCTGACCCCTGCTGGTATGTATACAACACACACACACATCACACCAAAACCTTCCTAATAAATGAAATATGCTCTCTGTCAAACCACCCCTCCATTTTCCTTATCTCTCTTTACTCCAGGTATTGGCAGGAAGGAGTCAGATACGGAAATGGGACCGAAAATAGTGGAGCCACTGATGGAAACAGATGTAGAACCCGCAGAGGCAACCGGAGAACTGGAGGGGGAACCACCTGCAGAACCAGACGTAGAATCACTTACGGAACCTTTAACTGAACCGGTGGAAGAATCACATGTGGAACCTTTAGCAGAACCGGAGATTGATGCACAGTTTGCTGAAGAAGCACTGACTGAAGAAAAGACAGAGACTGCTGTGGAACAAGAGGCTGGGGTTGAGGCTGAGTCTAGGGTTTCTGGGGCTGAGACTGGGAGTGGAGTTGATGCTGAAGCTGGGGCTGAGGGTGGGGCTGGGGTTGGGGATGAGGCTGAGGCTATTGGTGTGGATGAGGTTGGGGCTGAGACAGGGGGTGGGGTTGACACTGACGCTATGAAGGATGTGGATGAATTAGAAGCTGTCGTGGAAGTAGAGGCTGACACAGAAGAACTACAAGAGACTGAGGCAGAGACTGAGGCAGAGACTGAGGCAGAGACTAAGGCAGAGACTGAGGCAAAGACTGAGGCAGAAACTGAAGAAGAGACTGAAGCTAACATACATATTGATGCAGATAGCAAAACAGAGGCAGAGGATGAGCTAGAGGCTGATATAGAGGCTGGGGCAGAGGATGAGCTAGAGGCTGATATAGAGGCTGGGCCAGAGAGTGAGTTAGAGGTTGTGGCAGAGACTGAGGCTCAGTGTGAGTCGGATGCTAAGGTAAGAGTTGAGACAGGAGTTGAAACAGAGAGAGAATCTGATTCAGATGCAAGGACAGAGACAGAGGCCGAGACAGAGGCCGAGACAGAGGCCGAGACAGAGGCAGAGACAGAGAAAGAGGCGGTGATCGAGGCAGAAACAGAGAGTGAGGCAGGCCTACAAGACGAGTCAGAGGTCCAGACAGAAGTAGCAGAGTCTGATGTTGATCTACAGCTGGAGAGTGAGGCTGAGGCACAGAGCTCTGAGGCAAACACAGAGCAGAATGAGGCAGGGGCAGTGTTAGAGGCAGAGTGATGTCAGAACCAGGGACTCTCTGTGATTGGTCAGAATTGACGTGAAGTTACGCTGCCGTGATAGGAAGTAAAGGAACAGGATGGGGGTGGGTCATAGCCCCCAGGCTGATGTGGAATTGGCCAGAAGGCAGGCTTGGAGAGTTATGATTGGTCAGGGTTAATGTGGGGCTCTCAGAGACAGGTGGCTGATAGAACTTTGTCAGGTTGGAAAGAGGGGTTATGTGGGACTTGTGAGTGAACCTAACAGGTTTAGCTTCGGTTTCCCCCTCCCCCTCATCGTTACCCCCCTATCTGAAGCACCTAGGATAGAGTACACTGTCATCAACCCTCCTTTAATTCAAAACCAGGTTTTACCTTGTGGTTGTTGGGATTGCTTGATTCCAAGCCTAAAAAGACAGGATATTTAAATGAGGACCACAACCCATGTCCAGACCCCACCCAGTCTTCTCTGGGCTCTCTGCTCTCTGGGGATCATTGAAACCGTGCAACCTTCTTTTAAAGCCTTTTCAGTTTTCAGTAGTGATGTAAAAGTCTGTGGCTCTGTGTGTGGTCCTCTGTCCGGATTAACTTTAGGGCTTGGGTTTCTGTTGATGACAATGGAGTCAAAAGGCTTAAATGTTGTCAAGCTTGCCTGAGGAATATTCTAGAATCAACAAGAGGAAACTCTTGTTTCAGATTCACATACTACTTTAAAAATATTTATAACATGTTCTGTTGTTTCCTACCATCTGAAATACAATATCCACAATCTTTATTTGCACAGGGTTCTCAGGGAACTAAGCAGAGAGGGGAGTGTGTTGGGAGAACCCTGTTTAAGACCAATCCCCCATAATGCACTACTTCTCTAATGTCATGCTTGTGCGTCATTGGTGCCTTTCATTCATCTTGTGGCCCACCATCACCATGTCTTGGGAGAGAATATAGAAAGGGAGGAAGAGTGAGTGAGTGTGTGAGTGAGAGAGGAAAAGAGTGTAATTTAATCTGAATGTGAATGTTACAGCAAACCAAAACCATAGTCCAGCTATGGATGATATTCCCTACTGCTATAATCATCACTCATAGATTTATTTGCTGAAATCAAGATTATTTAAGAATCAAAGTCTATTATTTTCATGATATGTTCATCAACTTGAAATGATGCTGTAAAGATAAAGATTTAAAGTTGTATTTATTTATTTACTGACAAATTTGTGTTTTTTGTTCTGATATCTTGAAGATGGTGGAATTGGAGAAGAGATAACCCACCGTATGTCATAATGCAGCCAGATTTACTGTAAATGTACAATGTGGACTGGAGGAAGACACTAACTGTTCTTTCTTACATTACCCAAACCCATTTGTTTCCAGGCCTTTCTGAGACATGCAGAGGCATCTGTTCTCTGTAAGCAATCAAACTGTAAATAAAGACAAACCATGTAAAAAAAAAAAAGAAAACATTACAATAAGGTGAGATGAGAATGGAAATTATGTGTTGTATGGATGTTTGAGGGTTTAGCGCTATGTTGTGGTGCTTTGGTGGAACTGCAATGAGAACGAGACACGTTTATGGTTTCCTGGAAACATAGCTTTGAGCTCTTAATAAATTGTTGTCTTTTTGGCAATTGGCAAACCAAAATTATTGCTGAAAATGGACTCTGGTAAAAGTTGAAGTGCTGACTACACTTTTTCCTTTTTTTCCCCACTTTTTTTTTACTTTTTACTACCTGTTTTAGTGTCACACTGGTAAATGAACCTCACATCATATTAATACAAAAATACACTATAGACACGCAGCGCATTCGCAAGGAATCTTTTAGACATTTTAGACATCTCCCAAAAAGGCACACAATGACAATAAATAATATTGATCATGCCACCAAATACAGATTACAACTAAAGTAACGAGCCTGAAAATGTAATAACTAAGAAGTACAGATACTTGTGTAAAAAATGTAAGGAGTGAAAGTAAAAAGCTGTCAAATAAATAGTGAAGTAGGTGCTTATCCCTGCATCCAGATGGTTGTGAGAAGTGTGAGAAGTGCATATGAAGGAAAGCCAAGAAGACTACTGATACCAGAAAATGTACAGAAACACTTCTCATCTCTGGAAAAAAGTACTGTAACAACTGTAAACCGTCACGTCACTGACCTCACTTCCATCCGGCCATATTTTTGCGCGCTAAAATTAGTTTGCCTGATAGTTCTCCCCCCTCCACCATACACTTTGTTGTAGCCTACCCTACACTAATGACCTTTTTGTCTGTGCTACATTGTATTTGTCGTTGAGTGCATGGCCTCACGTAGACACGCCTTGTACGGTTCAAAGAGTCACACGACAACCGGCGCCTGGATACCACTAAAGTCATGCCGGGAGTGGTTCCTGAAAGCGACTGATTGGCTGTCCTTACTGATAGCAGGGACACCTGACTTGACCTCAGCAACCACAATTATAAATGGTCCATGAGCTGAATCTTTGAAAGCACGTAGGCAATTCACACTGAGAATAGATAAACCAGGAAATTAAGGTAAACTCATTCTATATTTCTTTCATTTATTTTTGAAAATGTTTCGAAAAGTGGCTATGAAAGGTTAGGTTTTCTTACCCTTTGAAGCAAATTAATAAGTTTCTTCTTTACCCAAATCAGCATTATAATGTTTTTACTCAGCTGAGATATGATGCTTGCTTCGTGTAAACAATAGGCTCTTTATTTATACAAATAAACATCTTATATAGCTTACTGTAGCTGTGTTGTGAATATAAAAATTACATGCAAGTTTCGTAGATCTTTCAGGAAATGATTTGATATTAAATATTGTAATCATTAACAAACACTATATAATAATTCCGCAAGACCTTTTAATGTCATACTAGTAATGGTTGACATCGTTAAAGAACAAAGTCCATGCAGTTACAAATTATTGGAGATGCGTATAATCAAACTTTTGGGGATCTTTTAACCATCTGAAATATTCACAAAAGTACTTTCTGCACGTGATCTCAGGCTACATGAATCCACTCCTTTTGTGCGTTCACAGTACAGTCTACGTGATAGAGCGCGCACATTCTTTGAGGACGTTTGATACCGTTCTGACCACGAGCAGAAACATCTGTGTTTTGGAGAGGTTACATTAATAGAAGGCATTGGCACACTTAGTTCAAATTGGCCCACCGTACGCCTTCCCACTTGGTAATAAGCCTAAATATTATCGTATAACGCGGAAACTTTTGAACTATAATGTAGCCTACATATTTCTAACTAATAAATTAATTCTCACGTTATTTGAAGACTGCTGTCGAAATAAAATTCCAAATAGTGTTGTTCACATTGGGTGGATGTGTGTCCTCAGCGTAAACATTTGTCATGTGCTTCGCCTTGTCGCCTCGCAGATGCTGACATCCAGATGTCTAGTTCGCGGATTGAGGAACGGCCTCTGGAGGAACCTGTCACCCAGCAGCAGCGCGCGGGCCGCGCACACTAAAGGTACTAAACAGAGTAGGCTACATCTAAACTATCACTAAAAAAGATTTAACAGTTATTCAGTGCCCACACATTTCAAAACAGTCAATGCGTCTTATTCTTCTTCCTGGCTTTCTAGCGACATACATTACAGCATTAAAGCCTAGTCTATACACCTGCATTTTGGCACATGCCCCACTATAAATCTGCTGTGCCCCAGTAAAATCTAAAGTTTGAGTTAAAAAAATGTACTTTATTAGTCAGTGCATTCATTTAGATTGATAGTCCTGGAAAAAAAATAACGCAATCAAGCTTGTAAAATCAAAGCAGTTTAACCGAAAACAAAAACCGATGCATGCAGAATTCCATCTCAGCGCGCTCTTCTGAGCTTGCGTAATAGCCACTACAGCACGCACACAGAAGTGCAGGTGTCGGACTCGACACACAAGTCAGAATTGAGCTAGGCTAAGAAAACATTACAAATGTGCCCCCGAGTTTTATGTCTAACAACGCCCCCTGGACCTGATAATGAATAAATCGGGAACTGCCACTTGTTGCCTTGGAGATTTTAGTCATATTAGGGCAGAGAGTAGGACTATCACAAAGCTCTCGTGCTCCTGGCTTTCGTCCGACCGCAATACAACGTTGGCTTGTGTGGAATGTGCACTGCAGGGCGTGCAGCGGAGCGTGGACAGAGAACACAATACCTTTGTCTGACCAGTAGAGGGAGTTCTAACCTAAAAATAAAAAGAGTAGCCCAGGCCTGTCATGAACAGGTGCTTTGGATTCAAACAGCATGTGGTCATTACACCCTGAGTACCGTAATTGTGTGTCTTCCACATAAGTTATCATTAGGAAATTGGGTTCTCTGAGACAGGGATTTGGGTAACACTGCTGTGCAAACATCAGCTCATTTATTGTGCAAAAAGTAAAAAACGTAATACTGTAACCACCCATTATTGAATAGGTGTATGTTTTACCTGATGTGTGCGTGTGTGTCTGCATGTGTCATCAGACGTGACGGCAGACGTCCTGGACTGCACCGTGCCTCAGTATAACAACCGTCTGGACACGCCCCTCCCGGACGTTCCGTTTGTGCAGAACCTGAATGAGCAGCAGACGCAGCTGAAGGAGAAGGAGAAGGGGCCCTGGGCCAAGCTCACTAAGGAAGAGAAACTGGCACGTAAGTATGTGTGTGTGTGTGATCATGTCAGAGTACAGTGTGTGTGTGTGTGATCATGTCAGAGTACAGTGTGTGTGTGTGTGTGATCATGTAAGAGTACAGTCTGTGTGTGTGTTTGTGATTCATGTCAGAGTACAGTCTGTGTGTGTGTTTGTGATTCATGTCAGAGTACAGTGTGTGTGTGTGATCATGTCAGAGTACTCCCACTAAGGGCCTTGATGTGAATTCAATTCTCAACTATGGTAACTATCAAACAACCGTATGTGTGTGTGTGTATGTGTGTGTGTGCCCCGCAGTATACCGTCTGAGCCATGAGCTAACCTACCGTGAGATGCGCCAGGGGACTGGGGAATGGAAGAGTGTGCTGGGGGGGGTTTTCATCTTCCTGGGACTCTCAGGCCTTTTGGTCTGGTGGCAGAGAGTCTATGGTGAGTCAAACACACACACACACACGCACACAGACACACACACACACAGGCTTACACCCTGACATACTGTACATAGGCTGGAATATCAGACATAGGAATCAGAGAGAGGGAGAGGTAGACAACGAGAGAGAGAAAGAAAGAGATGGCGAGAGGATGGGAGAGACAGAGAGAGAGCGGGAGAGAGAGAGACAGAGAGAGATGACACACGTTAGACAGCTCTGGGAGCCAGCAGGCTGTAGTGCTGTGATGTTCTGATGTCAGAGTTTTAACCTGCAGCAAACACTGCCTGGAATGCACAATGCTCTCCCTTTTCTCTGTCTCCTCTCTCTCCGACAGTAATTAGATTGTGCTGTGTTTGCAGACGAAGAAGAGAGAACAGATAGAGGAAGGGAAAGAAAGAAATCTGAGAGAGGATGGAGAAGATGGGCCAAAGAGAGAGGGGAAGAGAAAAAGAAAAAAAAGGAAGGAGGGTGGAAGAGAGAAAAAAAAAGGTTGTGTTTGAGCCTGGGCTTATACAAAGGATTCCCTCTAGACAGCCCCGTCCAACACAACATCCCTCGCACTGACACTGATGAGCACCTGGGCTAGCGTCAGTGTGTGCGTGTGTGTGTGGTGTCTGTGGTAAAGTGTGTGTGTGTAGATTGCACAGGAAACGGTCCAGACTCCTAGTAGAGAGAGAAGTGCTGAGGCAGGAAGTGGGAGTCTCTCTCAGGAGAGAGGAGAGGGAACAGACAAAGAGGAAGTGAAAAGGAAGACGAATGAAAGATTCACTTCAGTGAGACAGACGCAGCAGGTTCAGACAGATAAACTGACACACAGGAAGGCAGACAGACTCCTATATAGAAAAGCAGGTGAGAAGATAAGACAGGAAGGCACACACACACATACACATTAACATACACATACATAGGCAGCAGATGCAAGGGGTTGTCCATTGAGACAAGGGTATTCCCCTCTGTTTCCACCTCCAGTTGGTGCTTGAAAGGCAGGCTGCGCCCCGCTCAAGGGCGTCCCTCTGGCTCATGAGGCAACAGAGAAGAACAGTTCCTACCTGTTACTCTGTAATTTGACACGTGCTAGGAGGGATTTGTTAAAAGGCAAGGATGAGAGATGGATTTCTGAACCATTCCTCTCTCTGCACACACACACACACCCAAAGAAAATACAGGTTCAAACTTGAGGTACCTCCCCCCACTCATCTCTTTCATACAGGTGACTTTAACCTTCAGCGTTCCCAAGACATTTCCACTCCAGGGCCAGGCCTGAGAGGCCTACTTGGTATTCCAGCCTGTTCTGGAGCTCCTCTGCTTCTCTGTAGCTTGGCTGTGAGGTGGGCTATGATGGGGCTGACAGAGATGTTTGTACAACTAGTGCCAGTCATAGACACAGGAGGAGAGGAGAGGAGGAGGGGGGCAGATAGGAGAGGAGGGAGGGATAGGAGAAGAAGGCTAAGGGAGGGTAAGAGAGGAAAAGAGAAGAGAGGAAGAGAAGTATTTATGTGCCTTTCAAGAACATTTTTCGTAGGAACAAAGGAATAGTGTCTTCCTGCTAGAATCACGGCTGTTTCATAAGTGAGTCAGACTCTTCTTCACCCATCTGAAGCAGGCTGTGTATGTTCCTGTATGTATTGTCTATACATTCCAATACATGTATTTGTGTGGTTGTTGTGTAGAAACAGACTTCTGGTATATGGGACCAGCCATCTAAGCCATTATCCCACCATCTTTGTCTAGTGACTTCACGCCCCAGTGTGTCATACCGCCTGCTTAGTGGAGCCATTGTGATGCCACTGAAAGTGGTGTGTGTTCTCTCATGCTATTAGAACACTTGCCTCTGGCTGGTGTTGACCTACAGTATCTCGATCGAGTGACATCACTCAGTAGCCAAACCAGAGAAGAAGAAGGGACCTCTACTTCCTCCTCAAAGAGCATGACTTTTCTCCTGGCAGCGTTCTGAATATAATGCTGACCTCAGGACTGTGTGGTCATCATGGCGATGGCGTGACAGCTGTGTGATTCTGGATGGCACTTCATGCAGTCTCCAACACTCTGGTGCTTAGTGTGCTGACCATCCAGGACCCACAACAAGGAACCACTTTTTAAATCCTGTATAAATGTTATAAACGTTGTTGTTTATATTTGCAGTGTCCTTTCCTCCTAACTAGCCATTTCTCTGTTGACCCCCGTTCATCTCTAACCCTCTACATCTTCCTACGCTTTTGACCCCTTTTCTTCACCCCTCGTTCCCCCTCCCCCCCGTTTCTCCCAACCCCTCCCTTCCTCTTCATCCATCCCCCAGTGTTTGGTGACGTGCCCCACACCCTGTCTGAGGAGTGGGTGGAGAAGCAGACTCAGAGGATGTTAGACATGAGGGTGAACCCCGTCCATGGCTTCTCCTACAACTGGGACTACGAGAAGAAACAGTGGAAGTAGAAAGATTACACATACATGTGTTTGTGTGTGTTTTTATGCTTGTCTCGGTGCGTGTCTTGACGCGAGCAACAGTCTGAAGTTGCAGTTCTCAAAACATAAGCCTTACTGATTCCTTAAGCCAATTAAAAGATAAGTGTTTTTGTGTTCATTTTATCAATAGAGGAAATACATCTTTTGACATTGACTAGAGCATGTTGAGTTCTGGAACCTTTGACGAATGAAAAAAATAAATAATAATCTTTCGCATGTGTCCAAAATGTCAGTGTTTCGAAGCCATATTAGATTTAGACTGAGCAAACTTTATGTCCTCCGAGAGACAATTTGGAGCACAGAACATACACAATAGACACCCATTTAAAGCATATCAAACAACTTATTAGAGGGATTTCAGGACGTTTTGTGATGAGTGTAGTCTGGATAAATCTTACATAATTTGAGGACGTTAATTTTGTCTGCATGCATCTAATTTACATCTACAAAAGCAAAGCCTTTTTAACTGTCTGTCCTATTCCCACGACTTACATTAAGCAGACAGAAATTCCACCCCCGTCATCACATTCTGACGCCCGCAAGAGAAGCCGCCTCAGCCACCCTCCGATCCACCAATTACCGAGCACCGATCCACACTACTCCAAACCACCACGGGCCTGTAGCCTAACTAGCCAGCTAACTGCCAACTATAAACACCCTGCGCGCTTTCACTAACATGATTTAAAATTCTCCTTCTTCTCTTTCTTGACTTTAGCTCTTCATGCATTGAGACAGCGATTTCTAACGTGAAGAGGAGGGAGAGAGAGATAATCAGATAAATGCAAGTGATAGAGTAAAAAAAAAGAGAGAAGTATATAAAAAAACATATACACAAAATGAATGATGGTGGACATTCCCCCAGAGGTCATTTTCACCAGCTTGATCATCACAGTTAGTTTCTCTTCAGCATCTTTCTCTTAATCATCATCATTATCATCACCATGAATCCTCTCTCTCAGGGTATTGCATCTATCCAGAGACTTCATTAAATAGTAATAAGATACCTCTTGTATGTTATATGAATAACATACTAGATGAAGACATTATGAGAAAAATGATCCATATCATGACTGTGTTCTATTGGCTCTATTGAATTAATATTTTGATCTCATAGCTATAGTCATTTACACACCTAAAGCCATTTCCTATAGGATTCATTACACCCCTTTGTTATCAGGCGCTGAAGAGAAGGAGAAAAGACAGAAAGTTCAAAGGGGGCTTAACGATGCAATGTGTCGGTCATGATAAGAGACAAGGCTGCCAACCACCAGTTTCTGTCTAGTGCTTCTTTGTGCGTTCAGGTTTAATAGTCTCGTCACATAGCTTCAAACACACACAACTGTCTCCATAGTCAAGAAAGCATAGAATTAAGAATGGTTGGAGCATCTATCCTGTTTTACCCAACGTTCTGATTCTAGAATTCACGTGAGTCACCACCCCAACCTACCAACACACCTGTCCTTCTACCTGGTTTAATGTTTGGGTTAAACATGCCTAACCAGGATTGGAAACAGAAAAATAACAAAGGTGCAGGAGTCAGAAGACAAAGCTTTAATGAGAACAATCAGAACATCAGCTGGACTGTGTGATAGGAGTGTGTGGGTGTGTGTGTCTTCTCTTCTACATACAATCTTCTCTGTGAAGAGGTTTATCTGTCCTTCCTCTAAAGGGCATGCTCCAGAATCATGCAAAATCATCACGTTCATCATCATCGCCTACTGAAGCCCAACACAACCTCATATCCTCTAATACGTGGAGTGATTGCTCTGGTTTGCATTCTGGAGGGGCGTGGTCTAGAACTTGTGGGCGATTCTATTAGGTCCATCCTGTATGGCCCGGCAAGCTTATTTAAGCACAGATAAGGTATTAGAAAGGATATTGTTGGTTTGATCTGTAATCAGCTGGTTGGCCTGACACAACAGTTAAGTATTGGAGCAATGTCAATATGACATGTTACTATGGTAACAATGTTACAGAATCATGCTGGAAAAAAGTTAAAAAGAAAAATACAGTAAAAACAGAGAAAAAAAGATCTATAATCAAAGATCAGTTGCTTCATATTAGCATTCTGAGAGAAAAAACAATGTTCAAGTTCTCTTTTCAGCTTCAAAGCTTTAACAAAACTTCATCATGCTACATGTAAGTCCAGAGGTTTCTTAGCATAAGTTTATGATTATAAGTTTTTTTTGTTGTTTTTTTTAAGAGTAGTTTAGGTTGCAAAAATTCTGTGAAGTGTATGGTAGAAGTTACAGCCCACCGTATTTATCCATTATGGTGTCATCTGTGAGAGTAAAAATTGTAAAGTCTTCTGTTGTTGAAAAGGAGTGTGTGTGTTAGTCTGCTGCTTGCCCTCCATCCATTTCTCTCTCCCTCCATTCTCAGAAAGGAGGCGTAGTTCCGTTCTGGAGAATAGCATGCTCTTCTGGTAGTTCCAAAAGAGACTCAGGGCAGACAAGACTCTTTTAGAAGGCTGGGACTGGTGTTGGTTTGGGGCCATGTTTGGATCTGGGAGTGGGTCTGGAGCTGGGTAGGTGACTAGAGCTGGAGGTGGAACTGAAGATCTTATAAAGGTCCTGCAGGCCTCTTTGTGGGTGCAGAGCAGGTGAGACCTCTGGAGTAGAGGTCCTTCAAGTGCCTCCGTCCCCCACCCTCCCACAACCACCACCACCACACACCTTCTCGGAGTTCTGTGTCGCTGAATCACTTCTGTGTGAACAGGGCTCCCAGGGTGACCCCCGCAGCCCCCAGTGCTGCCAGCCCAAACACGGTCCTCAGGTAGGGCCAGGACTGCAACCCAGAGTCCCTCTGCTGACCATAGAGCTCCACAAACGCATCCTGAGAAAGAAACAGATATAGAGGGAGGGAGAGATAGAAAGAGGAGGGGAAACAGAAAGGGATGAAAGGGGGAGATAAGGAGAAAAGGAGAGAAAGAGAGATGAGTTAAAATCTGTGGAATCAAGAGCGGCCCCCTCCAACAGGGTGAGATAACAATATGACAAAAAAGAAGGCGCAGAGCTCCAGGTCTCACAGCTTGCCTCTCAGCATGGAGGCTTTAAGCTTCATGCCTCCTACACACATTCACATACATGCGTGCGGCTCTGATTTGCATATAGCTGTATAACAAGTCCAAAAAATGATCCCTTCCCACTCCTCAAAGAATAACGTAGTGGTCCCATGCACATTTGGTGTGTGTGTGTGTACAGTGTGTATATCTCTCGTCTCTTCTCTGTGAGTGTGTGTGTTCAAACTACTACACAAATGTGTCCAGTGGACCAGCAAAAAGGAAATTTAAGGTTATTTCCACTGTGTGTGTGTGTGTGTGTGTATGTGAGTTTGGGGACCAGAGTGTGACGGCAATATGATAAGAAGGGGGAGATACCTAACCCTCTCTCTCACTCTCTCGCTCTCTCTCACACACACACACACACACACACTCTACAAATTCTACCAACTCTGCTTTATAACATAAACTGTGTATTATGTCTCATTAACACATACAGTGAGCTGATGCAATATAATCTAACTCCCAACTCTAATTCCCCAGAAAGACTCTCCTTACCCTTAGTTTACAGATCAGCTACGCCCTCCAGCACTAAAACACCTCCAGCATTTACACTCTCAGATGAATGTTTGGGTTTGTTTGTGACTGCAAACCGTGATGTGGTGTGTGTGTCTGTATGTATGTCTGTGTATGTGTGTGCCAGCCTTTCCTAACCCCTTGTGACTAGTGTTGTAGTCTAGTCAGGCCTGGGTGGTATTGCTGGCTGTGTGTTCACTATTACAGTATTAAAGTTGGCACTGCCAAGCTATATGCTCAGCCTAACCCCACAGGCAGGCAGGCAGGCAGGCAGGCAGGCAGGCAGGCAGACAGACACAGACACAGACACACACACACACACACACACAATTGTGTGGTGGTCAAGGAGGTGGTGAGAGAAGAGATAGATGAAGGTTTAGCTGGAGGGAGAGCGGTACATGAAGCAGATAGTGGAGTCAGTTGTCTGAGCGGTGAGGGAATCGGGCTAGTAATCCGAAGGTCGCCAGTTCGATTCCCGGTCATGCCAACTGACGTTGTGTCCTTGGGCAAGGCACTTCACCCTACTTGCCTCGGGGGAATGTCCCTGTACTTACTGTAAGTCGCTCTGGATAAGAGCGTCTGCTAAATGACTAAATGTAAATGTAGATAAGAGAGATGGAGAATGAATGATAGGTGGAGTGAAAACAGAGAGAAGGAGGAAAGATGGAGAGAAGCAAGGAGAATAGGGATGGAGAGGTAAGGAGTTTAAACCTTTCTTTATGGTCTGAGTGAAGAGACTTGATGCAACACAATCCCAAGAGCTGTCCTTCTCTCTCTTCCGCCCTTTCTTACATTTTATAGATCAGGTCATGTCTGACAGCCCTGGATCAATACATACCACAAACACACATAATCAATGAGATAACGATGATTCATTTCACTAAAGATGATTTATGCAAAGTGCTTCGTAACGCTTCTTCAGAATGATCACCAACATTATTCCGAGAATGGGTCATGAGGTGTTCCCAGAAAGCATTAGCTCAAGAGGCCGCATCTTTCTCATGACATCATATTGATATGGAGATATTTTATCTTATTTTGTGATTTGGGTGTTGAGATGGAAGAACAAATTACATTTAGTTTGTCCTTGGTTGATGGGTTATGTTGGTGAATGAGTCTGTTAGGGAATAACAGAATACCAAGAACACTGTTATCCCAGCAAAAACACAGAGTGATACCAATGTTAGCTACATTTGCAACTCTCTGGGGTTGCTAAAACAGCTTAAGCTAACTTGTTAGCAAAGTAGCTTTAGGCTAAGTGGTCACAGGCCCTCCAGCATGTTGACAGGTGGGGCTAATGGCTAACCGTGTGACTGTTTGCTCTCTGCTCTGCAAACATCCCCAGACATAGGAGCTTCCGCTGTGTGTATCAACAGCCTGGTTCTGTTTGTTGACTTCTGTTTGTCCTCAGCCAATGCAGCTAATGGAGCTTTGAAAGCAGAACAGGTTGAACAGAAATGATGGTTAAATGATGAGCTGCGGACTTTCCACTTCTGTTGTGGAAAAAAAGAAGAACGGTTAGATGATATGAACTAGGGAAGGAATGGTAGGTCCCTGTCACCTCTGCAACTTAACGTTTCACCATCTAAAAAAGAGGATATGCGTCTTCAGTCTCGTAGACGGTTCAGTCTGGGAGAACCACACGAGGTAGAAGGCCTGAAGGCCAAACCCACAAGAGGACCAGTAGCAACTGTGGGGGAGGCCACACAACACACACCTGGTTACAGTATAAATAGCACCTTGAGATCTGTTTTCGGATGAAAGGTGCGTTACAAATACAATTTATTATTATTATTATTAAATAATGGTGATATTTTAGGAAAGTCCTGGGGAGGGATTGATGTAGTTAAACAGCCTGCTTGCTTACACATTTGCTCGCTCCCACTCTCGCTTGCAGATCTGTAAATTAACAGATTTTGTGAATGGCATGTTGTCCATGCAGTGATTGGGTAGATGGTTGAGTCCCAGCCTTATAAGGTCAGTGACAGTTGGCACCACACTCGGGTGTCAGATGGTTAGTGACATCACTTCCTCATGTTTCCTAGGAGACCACGATGGGCACTCGGCCAAGACATGACCTAACTAAAATGGAGACCAGAGATCTCGTTACAGCATAGGGGTGACTGGCACACACACACACACACACACACACACACAAACAGACACACACACACAAAGTTAAACCTCTGGTGCTCTGTTACATCCCCCTACCCACAATCCTTTCATCCCAGTGTGAGGCTGCCTACTTCAGGTAGCAGGGGGCTGTACCATGAAGAAAAGGAACATGAAAACTAGCTTGGGGGGAGAGAGGGTAACATTTGACCCTGTAGTTTAAGGCATCCTAATACGATAATAGTTGTTGGTGGACAAGATCAGTGGTTTCTCTCTCTCCCTTGAGCATCCTCCATTTACTAACAGCATTATTTATGTATCTTTATTTCTCGTTCCCTATCTCTCTCTTTCCATATCTCTCTCTCTTTCCATATCTCTCTCTCTTTCCATATCTCTCTCTCTTTCCATATCTCTCTCTCTCTCTCTTTTATTTCTCTATCACATTGCAATACCCCCGTTCTCTCCAACTCTCTCTCCGCCCCTCTCTTCTCCTTTCCCTTCATCCCTTTCTTTCTGGGTGCCCTCCAGTCTGCTATCAGGCCTGCCGGCACTGCCATCCTCAGACATCGTTTCATCATGCAATTAGGGACAGTCTCTACGGCAGCGAGATAGAGAGGAAAAAGAAAAGTGTAATGTCTGAAATGCAGAGATCAGCGTTTATATGAACGCTACAGAGATTAGCATTTACAGATACAAGCGTTTATATGAACGTCACATGGAGATGTGCGTTTATATGAACCTTAGACTTTAATGTTTATGTGGTTTCCTCAGGGAGCTGAAACTAACACATCCCCACCTCCCTCTCCCCCTCTCCCCCTCTCCCCCTCTCTCCCTCTCCCTCTCCCTCTCCCTCTCCCTCTCCCTCCCCCCTCCCCTTCCCCCTCTCCCTCTCCCTGTATTTCTATCTTTTCACTCTTTTCTTCTCTCCCCTCCACCGTCTCTCCCCCCCCCCCCCCCCCATGTCTGTTCTCTCCAGGCTGTGGGAGGAAGACAGCGGGAGCTACACGTGAAGCAAACACCCAGACCCCCTGGCTCCTCAGATCAAAGACGAAACACAGACACAACACATGCACACAACACAACACATGCACACAACACACACACACACACAACACATGCACACAACACACACACAACACATGCACACAACACGTGCACACAACACACACACACAAACTGGTTCTCTCTAATTTCCTAATAGGTTTTTGTGGTATTGCTGATTGTTGACCATGGGGAAGACAGGCCCCTGTAGACACGGGTGTGACAACCCGTACACAGCAGGGGTTGTCCACCATTGCCTTAATGAGAGGATCTACGCATACGCACACACACACACCCTCTGTTGAAGAGGACAAGTAGGGAGAGTCCCTGTCACTGTGGTAGCAGGAAGTTCCATCCTAATAACTGAGCCTACACAGGTCAGGGAAAGGCCAGTCAAGTCTGCTTTCCTTTCTGGTTTCCTCAAGGTCTCCTACACAATCTGACACTACAACTGGGACTGTACCATAGATCATCTGATAATCTTAACTAGGACATAGCTGGATGAGGACAGTGCTGTTGGTGACCTATAAACTGGATGAGGACATAGCTGGTGGCCTATAGACTGGATAATCCCTGCAGGCTGGAGAGGGAGGATGGAGCTGATGGAAGTCTAGTGTATAGTCTGATAATGATGTTGGAAGGCCTGTGGGACAAACATACTGCTCATCGTGGGACAGACGTCCCAGTGTCAAAAGCCTCACGTGTTTACTCAGTCACAAGTTTCTACCCAGGTGTGTCTGAGAGATAGGTACCGTGAGCCCAAATGATGTAGACACAGTTAAACTATCCCTACACATCATAAAATGTCAGATGATTACCCATGAGGCACACAAGCACAAGCATTCCACACACACTCTCTCACACACACACACGTAAAGACACACACACACACAAACAGACTAGTGGTAGGGTGGTTGAGCGGTAGGAAGTAACTGATGTTTTCCTTCTGGCATTGACATCCGTTTTGCTCTCTCTTCTCAGCCAGGAAAGAGGCCCCCTGACTACAAAATCCTGTGTTTGTGAGTGTGTTTGTGTGTGTAAAGATGCCTTGTGTCAGAGAGAGTATCGGTATATGCGTGTGTGTCTTTCCGTGTGTGAGAGAGAATGTGTGTGTGTGTGACTGGGGTCAGAGCGTGGTAATACCAGCCTGTGCCAGCTGCCTACTAGGCCTGGAGGTTCCACGCAGGCACAGTGGGACTGAACCCTTTTTTTAAATGACATCATGTGGTCAAAAAAGATTACCCAGCCTCTACCACAGAAACAGAAATATAAAGGAGAAGAGAGGACAGAGAGAGAGAGAGAGAGAGAGAGAGGAGAGAGAAGAGAGAGAGAAAGAAAGAAAGAAAGAAAGAAAGAAAGAGGAGGAGTGTCGGACAATGAGAGTTGATGACACAAAGTGAGCGAGAGAGATTGAGAGAGAGAGAGAGAGAGAGAGAGAGAGAGAGAGAGAGAGAGAGAGAGAGAGAGAGAGAGAGAGAGAGAGAGAGAGAGAGAGAGAGAGAGAGAGAAAGAGAGAGAGAGAAAGAGAGCGAGAGAGCAGGTCAAAGAGACAAAATGAAAGAGGGATGGACGATGGTTCCCTCTTCTCCATATTGACCAAAAGGTGACCTGAGGGGATTTCCCAGATAAATACTTCCCTTATTTCCCAGACAGGGACTCTTATCACAATCTTATTCAAATTAGCGGTAATCCCCTTAACATTAGTAATCTCTCCATTCAGCTACCTCATGAAAATCTTATCAGATTGGTGGTAGTCTGCTTTAACAGTTGAACAATTCTGAGAATTGCAAGGCTGGTCATTTGAACAGAGACAAAACAACTATTGTGCTGGGGTTTTTGGGCTTGGTACAAGGTAAACCTACAGTCTGAAAATATCTTGAGTGTGCGTGTTCATGCGCCTCTCTCTCTCTCTAGTGTGTAGTAAGTATATCTCTTCCACATTCCATCTCTACTGTTTGTTCGTTCAGTCAATCTCTGTTCTGTTCTGGGAAGGTTAGCGTATCGGCTTTCTGTGTGTGAGTGTGTGTGTGTGAGTCTGTGTGCAAAGGATAGTCACAATATCATGGTGGTTGTTTGAAGTTGGAGCCACAGCCTGTGGCAACCGTGGAAGGCAGGTTCAACCATCTGTAGACTGAAAGGCCACCTGATTTGATCTTTCTGGATGAGGGGCAGGCAGACACCTCCGCTACACCATGAAGGACAAGCTGCTGTCTGCACCACTCCAGAGCTGGGTTAAACACTCCGAGACCCACTCCAACTCTGAGAGCGCTTGCTCTAGCCTGCCAGGGTTGGGTCAAAAAGTGCCTGAAATCTTCTCAGACTATTTTATCGTTTGCTCTAGTCTGTCTGGAGGCTAGCAGAGGTTAGGGTTTCACTCCAATACAGTCCAGAAAATAATTGTAGAAATAGCTTGAAAGTACACAAAGACTGATACGTTCATCTCACAGTTTGCACATTTGTGGTCTCCCCCATCAGCTTCTTTGTATTGGGTAGACTAAATCAAACCCACCCTGAGTATCTGTCAGCATGTGCAGGCAGTGTTTGCCCCGGCAGGTGGGCCTGTCTTCAGAATAGCTTCCTCTCCCCCTCCTTCAGCCCTATGAAACCTGAGCACCAGGCTGCCTTTTATGACCCAGTTCAACGATTCAATTATGTAATATCCGGTGTTGTGTATTGATCTCTCCTTCCTGCTGTCTTTGCTCTCCTGTTACCAGCTACAGGCTTATGACAGCTCTAGTACGAGCTGGAATAGGAAATATGAATTACAATCTTGCTGTTTATTACTCTGCTTGCTGTTTATTACTCTTTCGCTGTTAATAAATGCTACGGAGGTTATTTCACTGCAATTTCTGTCACATCCTCAGTAATCCAACCCAGGATTCCAAGGAACTCTGCGGAGAAATACAGAAATCCATGAGTCATCGAGGGCCACGTTTACCTGGAACAGCTGCTCCTCCGCCAGGGGCTGTGACTGCCAGGCCACTCAACCCAGCCACACCTGATAACTAGCAACAGCTCTGGTGCATTATTCATTATAACCAGGTCTGCTGTAAATACACCCCCCCCTCCCACCATCACCGGCCTGATCATTAAATATGCATGTGGCCGTGGGGGATTAGGGTGGTGTTACATGTAATACATCACCCTGTCATATCTGACTCCCCCTGGGTCTAGACTTCCTGTTAGGGAGAGAATGCACTTCCTGATCTGAGCATGAATAATCCATCACCGTGGCGACCCCCAGCTGGGGACGGAGGAGGGGTTGGGGGGTGATGATGGGTCCATTTGTCTGGACCAAGGGCAGGCTGGGGGGGGGGGTAACTGGGCAGTCTGCACTGTAACTGGGCAGTCTCCAGTTTTATCAAACTGACTGTCTCCCCACCTTCAAGAAAAGGCTCAAGACGCACTTGTTCCGGGAGTACAACGGCACTTAGGAATGCTTGGCTGGACCTGATGTTCCCTCCAGGATCACAATGACTCGTATTGAGAGACTTGTTGCTCTTGTTGGTTAGTTGTAACGGTTTCAAATTCTTGTACTCGCTGTGAAATACTGTTGATTGTTTTTTCTACAGGTACACTCTTGCACTCTTGTGGGGAGTTTCATGCTGTTCAATTGTAACTTGTTTAACTGCATGCTCTTATGGTTCTTCCCTTTGGCACTTATTTGGTTTTCCACAATGTATGCTTTATGTTTTGGCTGCTCGCAATGTTTGGGGCTATCTCGTTGTTATGATCAGTGACCTATGCTCTTTTGTAAAGCTCTCTCTTGGAAGTCGCTTTGCATAAAAGCGTCTGCTAAATGCATAAATGTAATCAAAGGGTCGATGGCTGTTTGACTAACTGGTTGAATGACTGACTGTTTGACTGCATGACATGTTCACATGCTAAAGTTAAGCCAGTTGAGTGATTAGGGAAGTGGCTGTTCTAGTTTGGATGTAAATATAAGCAATTTAAGAGCAGCTATGCTAATCTTAATATAGACGGGGACGCTTCCGTGTTTATAAATACAACACTGCAAGAGGGGGGAGAAAGAGGGGAGAAAGAGGGGAGGAAGGGGGTGATGGGAGAGACAGGGGAGAAGGCAACAAGTTAATAGAGGGGAGAGGAGTTGGAAGAGGGGAGGGAGAGGTGACACCGGCTGTCATTAACTGGCACAGTGAGTCACTGTTGATGCCAGTCAGTGGATAGTGAGCAGCCTGTTGATGGTAAGCTCTGCTATTTCTGCCCTCTTTCAGGAATACCATCAGTTACTGCTAGGCTGACCCCCTGTGGCTAAGAGGATGGCAATGATGAAAATGATGGACTGACTGACAAGCTGGCCTTCCATGCCAGACACCCCTCCCTGGCTATGGGTAAGATAAGTGATGATGATGATAAAGTTTGATGATAATAACTCCACTAACCTTGCTGTGCCAGCCAATGGGAGAGAGGGGCTGTGGCTAGCGACATCAAGGCTACTGCTCCACTCTCCCCGGGCTGCCACAGGCTTTGGTTAAAAGCATCACCTAAATGGCATATATTATGGTCGTTTCTCCATTGATCCGAACGATAACCCTGACCTTGAGTGAGGGTCGGAGGACTGAGGCTGTAGGACACATCAGATCTTCACACGAGAGAGCACCTTTTAATCTAATGGACTGCCTTCAGTGATTACTGTCACTGAAGGGCCGCCGCTGCCTAGCTGCAGTCATATTGTAACATGCAGATGCTCTTGGTGGGGATGGAGAGCGATGGCGGTGTGCTCGCTCGAGCACGGCACCGATGGTCCAACATGACACGTTCTGCGCACATGTTCAGGAACACGTGCAACACACAGACACACACACACGGACAAAACAGCAGCAGCTGGTAGCCTGTTCATGACACACTATCTCCGGTATGATATTTCCCACCTCTCTCTCTCTCACACACACACACACACACACACACACACACACACACACGCACAGGACAAATGCAGTGATAAAGATCGTACAGTGGGGGTATTCATGGGCTGTAATCTAACATGCTGGTGGAAGTGGTCATCCTGGGTGTGGGATGGTGTGTGGAGGAAGAGGAGGATCGTTCCACGTTAAATGGAGCATGGGTGGTGAGTGTGTGATGTCTGGGTTGCAGGGCAGAGGGCAGATTTCGCAGTCGATAATAACAGCGCTGGACCATGAGAAAGAGACAACAGCTTTTTTTCCACGCTAGGAACAACAGGCGAGGCCTTCAGCTCTCTCTCTCTCTCTCTCTCTCTCTCTCTCTCTCTCTCTCTCTCTCTCTCTCTCTCTCTCTCTCTCTCTCTCTCTCTCTGAGGAGCAGATGACTCAGAAGAAAGACAGCCAGATAACACTGGCCTTTGTCTCACCAAAGACCAAAAACAAACAGACTCAACCTTTCTGTACATGTTGGTTCTGTGCATTTGGATCAAAGGGTCTCCAGTGCTATGGATCAGTGACGGAGAGCCCAGCACAGTATATGGATGTATGGGCGCCAAGAACCACGATCCTTTAGAAACCGTGTCAGGATAATCCATTACCTCGGCTCAATATCACAACAGCACAGACCGGGGGTGTGTAGAGGTATGCGGGGGGATAGCTGGAGGAGAGAAGAGGGGGTGGCAGGGAGTAGGCGACAGACAGAAGATCCCTGCCTCCGTATCCGCAGGGCCAGACGGGGTTGTTGCAGCCATGTTGCACTGTGTTACTCCATGAGATGTTCCAGCCAAAACAACCAGGGGGCGGGGGTCACAGGGGGCGGGGTCCCAGACTCGCCGTGTCCCCTGTCTCTAACACTGCGGCCCCGCTGGTTGCCCTCCCTGTGGGCACTTAACACAACAAGGACAGGATCAGGGACAACCCTGCTTCATCTTGACAACCAGATAGAACAGTGAGGTATGCTAGGGATGGAACGAACAGGAGACACTTCTCCAGAACCTCATATGGTTAGGGTTGGTAAACATGGAAGTGACTACGCCCTTATAATCAAAACTCTATGGAACTGCCGGTGCTAGCAGAGCAGAGACGACACAGATGCTCGGGTAGATACGCTTACACTCTGAGGTTCCACCTAGCGATGGAAGTCTGCTTCATTATCAGAAAAGACATCTCTTTGTCTAACGGTACTCTCAGGATCACAGACGTCTCTCTATCTCTCTCTTTGGTATTCTCCGTCTCACTGTCTCTCTCTCTCTTTTTGTCTCAGAGGGATAGAGGGATGGTGGAGGGAGGGTTGAAGGCAGGAAGCAGCGCTGGGATCCTCCACCTCACCTTCAGCCTGACATCTCCTGGGGCTTCTGATTGGTCTTTCATCTCGGCTAAATGTCAGTCAGCTGTGTTGTGTGGAAACCTCCACCCCTCCTTTTTCAGCCCCTCTCCCTCAGTTCCAAGAATGGAGATAGCAGCTGGGTGAACCACTACCGGCCTTCTAAGAGTTAGGGCCCACACATACAGACCCAGAGAGAGAGAGAGAGAGAGAGGAGAGAGAGAGAGAGACAGAGACAGAGACAGAGAGAGAGAGGTCTGGAGGGGACTGGAAGCGTTAAGGAGGAAATGGGAAAGCCAACCAAATGGATTCTTGCCCGAACATACCCATACACACATACAAGATAGACACACAGACACACACAGACAAGACACACACACATATACAACACTATATTTAGCCAACCCATGAATTCACTGCTTCACAGTCTCTGTCCCTCTTACTCTCTTGAGGAAACACAGCAATGTGTGTGTGTGTGTGTGTGTTTTAAGTCTTCAAGAAGGATCTGTTTGCATGGGACTTTATAACTGCTTCCAGGCAGATATACATCTGACAGAAATGTGTTCTACAGTACTTCTACAGAAAGGACCATAAGTGCTCTGATTAATATATTGTCTATGGGCTAACGATGTTTGTGTAATTCTGAAGAAGCTTTTCACACACCACATGCAGGCATATCTACAGAAAACATACACGCACAGCTCAGCTGATGCTAGTTTGAAGCAGGAAACGGAACATGAAAGATTACCTGGAAAGCATTTTCTAGGTAGTAAGACATATCACACACACCACACACACAAACACAACACACAGAAATACATACACACAATTCTAAATAAATACCTGCTAAAACTGGGCTAACCCACATAACCGACAGAGAGGAGAATGGAAAAAGAAAGAAAAAGTGATGTGCTCCTCTGGTTTCCTGTATCTTCATGGTGTTCGGAGGCTGCAGTTCGTACACTATGCAGGTATGAAGAGTGTTTTCTGTGAGCTAAAGTTCGTACACTATGCAGGTATGAAGAAGGTTCTCTGAGGCTGAAGTTCGTACACTATGCAGGTATGAAGAAGGTTCTCTGAGGCTGAAGGTCGTACACTATGCAGGTATGAAGAGTGTTCTCTGAGGCTGAAGGTCGTACACTATGCAGGTATGAAGAGTGTTCTCTGAGGCTGAAGGTCGTACACATGCAGGTACGAAGAGTGTTCTCTGAGGCTGAAGGTCGTACACTATGCAGGTATGAAGAGTGTTCTCTGAGGCTGAAATGATGCTGCGGAGCACGGTGGAGAATCAAAGCTTCAATCAGTTTGGAGATTAAATCCAAAAGCTGGAACCTGTCAAACAGAAGTTCCCTTTGAGATTCAAACCCTGATTAATACCTGTTATCCATGAACAAGCCCAAAATACGGAATACAGTCCATCCATTTAAGTATATGAATTAGAATGTTTGTTGTTGTCCTTGTGCGCATTGTCAAATACTTAATTTGGATTACAACATGGATTACAAATAACCCAGTACAAAGTCGGGCCTAATCCAATCATTGATTCTGGATTGAGAGCCTGAACATCACAACATGGCAGAACTACTCATTACAAAACTGAGCAGCTTCGACATTTCCAGGTTGTGAACCAACTCTTTGTTATTTAAATTAGTTTCGATTGTCTTGATGGAATAAGGCAAGATTTGCCATGGCAGCAAAATAACCCACAAGGGGAAATTGTGATTGACGTGTCGTCAAGTCTATAACCCACAGTCACACAATCTGAGATATCATCAGGGGGAGTCAGATGGCTGAGTGGTGAGGGAATCGGGCTAGTAATCAGAAGGTTGCTAGTTCGATTCCCGGCTATGCCAACCAAAGGACGTTGTGTCCTTGGGCAAGGCACTTCACCCTACCTGCCTTGGGGGGAATGTCCCTGTACTTACTGTAAGTCGCTCTGGATAAGAGCGTCTGCTAAATGACTAAATGTAAATGTAAATCATGCTTAAGAAGGGAAAAAGTTGAAACACACCAAACCCTCACACTCACACACATCATACATACACACGTTCCAAAACAGGTTTTGTTGATCCCTCCCCCTTCAAGGGCTTGAAATACTCACAAAAACACACACAATCCCAGAGAGAGCTCATGACTCAGCTGATGCAAATTAGGGGACCGTCCCTGTCATCATGTGCTGTGAGGCCCCACGAGCTGTGACACTATTTTCTGTGCTAATGCACTTTATGTGTGTGCTGATAATTAACATATTTGGAATTCACCTATTTACATAATATATCACAAATGTTTCAAAATACACAAAATACCACTAGAACCACCTGGTTTGAAATGAAGTGATTTGTTGTGATGAGAAAGTTGTCCTGTTTATCTGATGACCATGTGTGCGGTGGACATTGTAGCAGGTTGGCCTCAAACAGCAACCAAGTATGGGAGGAATGTGGCCCTCAGACATTCCACCGTGGGCCTCAACCGTTTCTGTGGTGAAGACACATTCCATGTGACCTCACATATCCTTCTCTCAAGGGACCAGAACTTTCTCACGCCCGTCACACACACACACACACATGCAGCTACAGGGAAGATTATTACGCAAGGCCGAGACCCCTGACAACAGAAAGAGTTGTACTCTCTCTCTCTCTCTCTCTCTCTCTCTCTCTCTCTCTCTCTCTCTCTCTCTCTCTCTCTCTCTCTCTCTCTCTCTCTCTCTCTCTCTCTCTCTCACACACACACACACACACACACCACACACACACACACACACGCGCATAGATGCACACACAGTAATGTATGTCAGGGTTTCATCATCCTCGTGAAGCTGAAAGCCCAAGCCTGCTCTGGTCTGGCACATCACATGTCTATTTATATACATTGTTGTTGGGGGGAACATCAAGGATTATATAAAAGGCTTTTACTGCGTCACGGGAGAGGGGTGCTCGTGACAGTACGAGACAGAACTGTTACATTACACACACACACACAGAGCTTTCCACCCTGGATCTCAGCTCCGCAAGCCGCGGTCCTCAGGGCCTGACTCAGGAGGCTCCAGGGACGCGCTCACGTGGCCGTCTCTCCCAGAGCCGTCTCTCCCAGAGCTGTCTCTCCCAGAGCCGTCTCTCCCAGAGCCGTCTCTCCCAGAGCTGTCTCTCCCAGAGCCGTCTCTCCCAGAGCCGTCTCTCCCAGAGCTGTCTCTCCCAGAGCCGTCTCTCCCAGAGCTGTCTCTCCCGGAGCCGTCTCTCCCGGAGCCGGGCTGGAGACAAGCAGCCCTGGCTCCCCTCCGTACTGTCACTAGGCACTTCTCTGACGCTCCCTTCTTTACACCATCCTTGGTAATGATGACAATAGTGGGACATCCCTAAATGACAGGGACACCCCAATGACCTGATACTATGGAGATCTCTGTGTCAGGGAGACTGGGTGGCTGACAGGCTGACAACTGGCTGGCTGACAACTGGCTGAGAGCAGCTTTACAGGGGAAGTCCACTTCCTGCGACGAGCATAGCTGACATAGCAGAAGGAATTACAACATACTCCCCCACACACTTTCTAACCTCACCCCACACACATAGACACACACACACACACTTTCCAACGCACACACCCACACCATACTGATCCCACGCACACGGCTGTTGGAGGTTATGTTCAGTCACTTCCTGCTATTCTTTTGAGGTTTCACATTCTAGTGGAGAGAGGAGAGAGAGAAAGAGAGGAGAGAAAGAGAGAGTAGGCTACGCTGTGTACGTTGTGGGTGGTGACCACGTGAATAAAAGTGAGAAAAAAAAAAAACCTAGTTTGACCCAAGGAATTGGGAGAGAGAGAGAGAGAGAGAGAGAGATAGAAGGAAAATAAACATTTTTGGAGAGTTAGCTCATGGTTGGTGACGGGGGTGTTTCTTTGGGTGGGGGGCTTTCCCAAAACTCTCTGCTCCACCAGCCTGTAATCACATGTGAATGGTTGGACTCCTCCGCCCCCTCCCTCCTAACTTCCTCCAACACCCACACAGCACAGCCCACCCTGCCTCCCCCTTTCCTTCTCTCTCCTCCCCCTCTCCGCCCACGCCTTTCTCCCCCTCTCCTCTGCCTGTAACTACAAACTAGGAGAGTTCAATGACTCGTCTTTCCCCCTCTCTCACTTTACATCTCTTTCTCTACCTCCCCATCTCTTTACCTCTCTCTATATCTCTCTATATCTAGAGAGATATCCTCTTTCTATATCTACACCTTTAAAAACAATCTCTTTCTGGTCCTCCTCTTCATCTTATAACATCTCTACATCTAACATGTACCCCTCTCTCTGCCTTAGTTTTTCCCTTTCTGTCTGTTTTCATCCTGTTCTCTCTCTTCCTCTAATCTCTGCCTCTCCCGTCAGCTGGTCTTGGTGAGTGTGTGTTCAGAGCAGCAGAGGAATGAGAGGAATGCATTCATGTCCTTATGTGGGAGTCAGACAATTCTGCTTTGTATCCAGTCTGAGTTAGGTAGCTACAGTACAGAGGGAGAGCGAGAGACTTGTAGTTTTTTGTAGTTTTTGTAGTTCTCTTTTATTCTGCGGGGCAGGGGAATACCGAGATGTTGGGGACTTTCAGGTTTGGTAAGTGTTAGGGCCTGAGAGAGCGAGCGAGAGCGAAAGAGAGAATATCCCCAGTACCACCGAAGCTCTCTCGCTCCTCCGCTCTGACTACGAAGGGGAGTTTTCCTCTTTGCATTTGATTTGCATAAGCGTCAAAACACAACTCGGGGTCGGTGTCCTGATATTTCTCTGTGTTTTGTTTCGGGTTTTTTATCTCTCAAAACTTTCGTTTTGAAACACGAAACCATTTCAGGTCGCTGTCAAAGGCCACGGCGACCTTTCCACACACTGAGGGCTCAGGCATCAAGGTGGTACACCATGACTCAAACATCAGGTCCTGCTTGCAGTTTGAATGTAAAGATGTGTTTCATCACTAACGGGTGGTCTGTTAGCCCTGGGGGTGTGTGTGTGTGAATGTGTAAGCGTGTGTGTTTTGTGGGGTACCAAATATTGTCAAGTTACGGCGTCTCACACATTTCTATGAGCTCCTAAAGCACTGTCTTAAGCCACCCCAGGGACGCACACACCATAGCGTGACAGCTCCACCCTTGAGGACAGCTGGGACATGCGTGTGTGCATGTGTCTGTATCACGGAGCCAATGGATCAAAGAACCTTCCTTAAAGGGCCACAAAAACAAATATAAAGAAACATGCTATGAGGAGAAAAAGAGAGAGAATACAAGCGATAGATACAAAAAGAGCGGGGTAGAGAGGGAGAGTGAGCAAGAGAGAACATGAGAAACAAAGTCTAGAGTGCAGAGAAGACATGACTGGGGGGATGGAGTGGGGTGGAGGGGAAAGAAAGCGAGAGAGTTAGACAGAAGAGACAGACGGATAGAATGAGAGAGTGATGGAAAGAGTGTGTTGCTATGCGTCTTGCCCCAGCCCTCCCTCATCCCTCCCTCATCCCTCTCCTCCCCAGTCTCCCCCTGGTAGCAGGGCATCCCTGTGGGTTCCAGAATGCTAAATCACCCATCTGCCATTTACCCACCCCCTGCCCTATGTGTGTGTGTGTGTGTGTGTGTGTGTGTCTGTGTGTATTAGCCAGAGTGCCTGACAGAAGTAGCTCATATCACTGCGGTATGCAATTTTGCATGTTGTTATATTTGTGTGTGTTTGCATTTCTGACAGTGTGAGGATGGGTGTGTATGTGACAAACAGACAGCATTGTAAATATTCTAGAGTGTATCTGCTGCGGTGTTGTCAACAACATCAATAGTTGTTGGCATCTGCAGCAGTGTGTGTGTGTGTGTGTGTGTGTGCGCGCGCGTCCCTACAGGGTGATTTACTACAGTTCTCTATAGACCAGCTGGTCCACTACATGTATCCTCTCTGGATGGATGGCTGTATGGTTAACTGACTGACTCACTCACTAGCTAACCGACTGTTTCCTCAGCCGGTAACATCTTAAAGCAACAGTGTATGTTAAAAATATAGTCATTTAATCATGTTAACTAGCAGTATTGGACAAGATCTGTGGTATATATGCACATGCGTGTAAATGTGTACGTGTGTGTATGTGTCTATAAGAAGGTTGGTCCCATACATTGGAATGTGACATCTCTTTCATCTTCCGTCATCTCTCAGGTACGACTCCTCCCTCCCCCCCCCCCCCCACTTCAAATCCCCTCAGCCCTCATCAAAGCTGAGCACTGAGCTGAGGGAGGGGTGAGGGAGGGAGCTGTTCGGTTGGAGCTTGTTATTAGCAGCACCTGCTCTGTTGATGGTTCACATGGCCAGTCCTGATGCAGCCACAAGATCTTCAACCACAATATTACCTCTCTCCCTCCTTTTCTCCCTCTCTCCCTCCTGTCCTTTGTCTTTCCCTCCATTCCTCTCTATTTCCCTTCCGTCCACTGTCCCCTCCTGTTACATCTCCCTCTTGTCCTCTCTCCCTCCCTCCTATTCTCTCCGGCTCTCTCTCCGTCACTCCTGACCTCTCTTTTCCTCTTTTCCTTTCTCTCTTCCTCCTTTCCTCTCTCCCTCCTTTCCTCTCTCCCTCCTTTTTCTCTCCCTCCCTCCTGTTCTTTCTGTCTTTACATTACTACTTAGTGTGTGTGTGTGTGTGTGTGTGGGGGGGGTTGTTGTGTATGTGTGTATGTGTGCATGTATGCAGGTATATGTTGCATGTGCAGGTGTCCATTCAAGGGAGTGTTCAAACCCATGTGTGAAGTTTACTGTGTGTGTTATGTGTGTGTTTGTGTCTGTGTACTACGACAACTGCTATCCCTGCCTCTTGCTTGAATATTCTCTGACAACACTGTTCAGCCATCGTATGATACAGGAAAATCCTCCACATCCCTATTGGGTGTTTCTGTGAGTGTTGTACTTGGGTGTACCCAGAGACAGTATTGAAAGTTAATATGCTTAGCCACTGTGCTAGAGTGCTACGTAGCTACAATATTCTAACAGCTACGCTAACAGCTACGCCGACATTAATAAGCCGTTTCCCACCCTGGAAACCACCCCTGGTGTTAGTGCCTCGGCTAAGGTGCTACATAATGCTAACAGCTACGCTAACAGCTACACAGCGCTAATGAGCGGTTCACCCGCCCCAGTCAGACAGTGTGTTTAAAGCTAACAGGAGAAGACTGCCTCCCTCGTTAGTTACTCATGAATAATGGATCCTACATCAGAGCAGCTAAAATACATAATTATCGCTCGACTTATCGCTGCTTTGATTCTGCTCCATATACCAGGCACATGTGTGTGTGTGTGGTGGTGGTGGTGGTGGTGGGGGGCGGTCGGAGCGGGGAGGGGAGGGGTTCTAAACTCCACCCTATCTATTACCAAGGAATTAGCATTCTGTGGAGGTAGAGACTGAGATTGGAGGTTGAAGACTCCGATGCTAGATGTGCCCAGACTGTGATTTGACTTATGCATGTGTCTGTGAAGTACAGTGTGTTCTGTGAGGAGGACTGGGGCTTGGCAGGGTATGGGTCGGTGAGGGAAGGGAGAGGCTGCGAATTGGATTCTCTCGAGTCAAACGCAAAATGTTGAAATAGCGGAAGAGGAAACTGATAGGTCGGCTCCCGGATATAACTACACCCTAGAGAGGGGGGGGGAGAGAATAAGAGAAAGGAGGGAAGAGAGAGAGGGAGAAAGAGAGAGAAAGAGCACAATGTTCCTGCCAGTATAGTATGAAAGAGGGCTATTCATATCCTGTCAGTAAACACCCAGGATGCAGTTGGAGTGTTCCCTTCGTGGTCTGGCCGTCACCGGGAAGATAGGCCCGGAGGTGGCAGGGCAAGCTGAGGAGCAGATGGTGCAGGGTAGAAGCCAAGCCCTGCCCCACCCTCCACACCCACCAACCCCAGCCAGGGGCACTGGAGATGGGATGGAAGGGGACAGGGTGGGGGGGGGGGGGGTCAGACTGGAGATACTCCTTCAGGGATGGGTTTCCTCCTGGCACCACATCATGAGGAGAGGAGTGAGGAGGAAATACAGAGGATTGAAGAGGGCAGGAGAAGAGAGGGCAGGAGAAGAGATACAAATACATTCGAGGAGAAAGGAGAGTAAACGAGGAGAAGAGAGTAGAATAAAGGAGAGAAGAAGACATGTGAGGAGAGATGAGAAGAGAAAATGAGTAGTAGAAACAGAGATGGAGGGTTTAAGAGCTTTAAAGGAACCAGGCCATCCTAGCCTGCTCTCAGACTAAACCCAATAACCCCCCAACATGCCCACGCTCTCTCCCACACACCAGACAGGAGAGAGGGACAGAGAGGGGGGCGGGGGTGGAGATACAGTATGATTGGGCAGGTGTTTGTATACTTTTGAATGCTTAAGCATGTTTCTTGTGCCTCTATGTTTTGGCATAGGCCTACAGGCGTCTATTCGACTCGAGAGTGTGTGTGCTCAAGCGCATGGATTCAGCTTTAGATCTGTTGTGATGCCAGTCTGCCTTCTTTTTATGTATGTGTCCTTTTGTCAGGCTGCCCGTCTGGTGGATCGTTGTATTTGTTTATGTTTCTCTACAGTACGTGTGTGCGAGTGTGTGTGTGTGTGTGTGTGTGTGTGTGCGAGTGTGTGTGTGTGTGTGTGTGTGTGTGTGTGGTGTCTCCGTCTGTGTTCTCTCTAAGCGTCAGTAGTGGATTTACAGTGAGGAGTTTCTGCTTGCCAACTTCCAGGGCTGACAATCAGGGAGTGGGTGGTTCAAGCAGCCCTGTGTATGTGTGTGTGTGTGTACATGTTAAGTCTGTGTGTGTGTGTGTGTGTGAGCGTAAAATAGGATGTTTATTTTTTTACAAAACAAAATCGGATTTTCCTTTGTGTGTTTGACAGACACCTTGCCGTGTAAAGCTGTGTAAAAGCCCCTCTTTAACAGAGGTGAGCAAGCTGTATCTCCTGGTCTCTCTCTTCTCTCTCCTGGTCTCTCCCTGCTTTATCCTGTCTCTCACTTCTCTTTCCTGGTCTCTCCCCTCTCTCTCCTGGTCTCTCCTTGTCTCCCCTGGTCTTCTCTGTCTCTGGTCTCTCCCCTCTCTCTCCTGGTCTCTCCTTGTCTCCCCTGGTCTTCTCTGTCTCTGGTCTCTCTGCATGTCTCCCACTCTCCCCTGGTCTCTTCCCAGATCTCTCCTGGATCTCTCCCTGGTGTGACAAAAATCTGAGAATCGATATACCCAAAGTTAAAATGTCTTTGTATAAGTATATTGAATAAAGATTTCTGCAGAAAGGACCAGACACGTTACATATGGTAGTCTGTCAACATCTGATGAAGAACATAGGCCCTTTATACTAAGACAACAACCTCAGACACAACAGGCTCTTGTTCATAGTATCAGCACAAAAACCGCTCTCTCCCTGGTCTCCCCCTCGTCTAGCCAGGCATCGGACACTCTACACTGGGGTTTCCTGACTCAACACACACGCACATGCACACCCACACTGAAGACTTGCGTGCACTCCCTAATTCTGTAATGAGGACACGTCACCAGAGGCAGCAGACAGGCGAGCCCAGAGGAACATGAGGAACACGTCTGACTCACACCGAGCCAGGCGGAGCCGCTCCGTGACAGCAGAGGATGGACCCGACACCTGCTCCACAGAGCAGGACGCTACTCCCCCTGCACGCCACGATCATCTCCTCCACATCCACACCCTCAGACCTGGGGAAATTCCTCTCGGCTGCTTTACGATTGTGCCGCTAGTGAAGATGATAAGGATGAGGATTAGGGGTCATCAGGCTGTACTGTGTTGGCGTGTGTTTGAGTCTCGCTGTCCTTCCATCCCTCCCTGCTCTCTGGTTGTGGATTTGGGTCATAGGTTGCTGACTTTCACTCTCACTCTCTCTTTCTCTGCTCTTTGTCCCTGAGGTGGGCTCATGTAGGTAATGCAACAGCTGCAGGGCGCACCCACACACGCACACACACACACGCACACACACACAGGGGCCTCGTTTGAGGTCATTATTCTGATTGCGAGAAAAGATCCCCTCAGTCCCTCTGGTATTTATCTCAGGGGGGATTTCACCAACCGCCCTGCGTGTCAGGTTCTCATCTCTTGTTCTCTCTCTCTAACACACACATACCTGAGTCAGGTTCTTCACCTTCTCTTGAACCTCGCCCTCAGAAGGGTTAGGCATGCCTTAGAGTGTCCTCACACAAAACACACTGTGTGTGTGTGTGTGTGTGTATGGCTTGAATGACTGGATACGGTACCTGAATTAAAGTCCCAGAGAGGTGAGACAGTGTTCATAAAGAGAAGTTGTTCCAAAAGACAGGAGGCTACAGGCAAATCAACATAGATAAGACAGAGGCATATCAAGTTGAGCTGAAGAATGTTTTTAAGATGAATAAGAAATCATAGAAACCCCCTTGCACACAACCAAACACGAAAGTAAATACTGTACATCAAAAGGAACAGCAAAGTTTGACATCCAAGGCCTAGAAAATGTCATAACTCTGACAGTTAATTGGAGCCAAATAGTAGCTCTCCTGTTGTGATGCAAATTGCCTCTGCCATATTAAGACAACATAGATTGAGGACACACACAACCCCCCACACACACACACACACACACACACAGACAGACAGACAGACATACACAACCACACAGAGAGAACGGTTACACACAGCAACATCAAGAAGGACTCAGAGTTTATAATGAGAGGACTGCTCTGTGGTTGGTCATACTAAATTCCCTGGACATCTGTCCTCAAGCCTCCCCCTCTCTCTTTCTCCCCTCTCTCTCTTTCTCCCCTCTTTCTCTTTATCCCCTCTCTCTCTTTATCCCCTCTCTCTCTTTCTCCCTTTCTCAATATGTTCTTTCCTCTCCTTTTCCAGTCTTGTCTAGTTAAGGGAACAGAACAGAGGACTGAACCAAGCTGAACTGAAAGCAATAGTACAGCCGCCACCACTATCCCTCCCCCACCCCCACCCCCGGCCTCAGACAGGCTAATTATCCTCCTGGTTTTATCCTAGGATTAATGAATATCCTTTTAGGGGGCCTATGGGTTATCGGTGTAGCTTCTTAGCAAACCCAGTTAACCGAACATGTATTTATACAGTTTATCTATCTATCACTATATCTATCTCTGTATCTATCGGTCTGTCTCTGTCTATCAATTTTTCATGGAGAAGAAGGGGAGCCGCACAGAGAGAGGTGGACTGAGTTTACCTCCGCGACCCCAAACAGCCAGCCAATACAGTAACCACAACAGCCAGCCAACACAGCAAACCACAACAGTCAGCCTGAACAGCCGCAGGGCTGAGCCCTTCAGACCCAGTTTACTACCTGCTCACAGAGAGCATGTTGCTCTCTGTGAGCAGGTAGTAAACCGGGTCCAAATGGGGAAATACTGTTCATTCATTCACATTAAAATGGCCTTGGCATCGTGCCAACTTCCCTTTAAGATAATGGGCTGCATTTCAATACTCTGCATTGTTTCCTGTCCTGGTTTCCTCCTCTTCTGCTTTAACATGACAGAGGCAGACAGGGGAAGGCAGGTGTGTGTCTGTGTGTGGGTGTGTCTCTGTGTAACAGACGTCTGAGTGGGAGAAACGTCCGGCAGGTGCACATTACACTTTTAGTGATTAGCCTAAAAGGTCATGGCAATTTTTTGGGCCACAGAGACAAAAAGCTGTGTGTGTGTATGTGTGTGTAATAGAGAAAGATAGGAAAAGGGTGCAGGTGTTTGTGAGACAGGTGTGTGTCTGGGGGCAGGTGTGTGTGTCAGAGAGTAATCTGAATTTAAGGCAGCTGCTGGTTTGACAGTAGAAATAGCCTAAAGCAAACTGATGCGCGTGTGTGATGTAAGCCAAAGGCCAGTTATATAAGTTAACGGACTCCTTACCCAACCCCCGTTCTCTTGGATCCACGCCTGCAGGGGTCCGTTCAAATACTCTGTCATCCAGCGCGCGATGTTGTCCACCTGCGACGTCATCTCCCGGTTGACGCTCTCTACGCACATAGTCCCGCCGAACTCAAAAAAGGCCACAATCCGCCCCCAGTTGACCCCGTCTCGGAACAGTTCCTCGCTCACAGCGACGAATCTTGGTTCAGCAGTGCTCGGTGTAAAGTGTAGTTGCCCGGACATCTCCGCAAAGTCCCGCTGGTACATTCTCTCGATCTCGTCCCCCGCCTCGCGCAACACCCGGTGCAGCCTGTCGCGAGGCTCCGGTTCCGGGATACGGTTTGGAAACGGTGGGGAAACGTCTTCTTCATCGGTGAAGACTGGCCGCGGCCGCCGCGAGAACGCAGCAGGGGCGTCTTCAAAGTCGTTAACGGGAGGAGAGGTGTCCTCTGACTGGCGATCCCACACATATCCCTTCTTAAGCAGCTTGTGGTGGATATAGATCTCTACAATACTTCGGCTGTCGTATGAGTTCTCGTTTGCCATTACGATAAGAAACGGTGCACCAACAATCCTGACAGGAAATTTAATTCAATAACTCATTTTCTGAAGATCAGACTCAACTCCGTGGCACCGGCAGATCAGAGACGTCGGAGCCCAACATTGTAACCAGCTACACTTGTATATAGATGTCCCAGCACAGAAAGTAAAAGTAGCGCACCTCAATCCAAATTGTACAATATTCACCTGTGGCTGAAATCAAGAAAAAGCCATGTTACATTTATCATTGATAACGCTGTCCCCACACATGCACTTTGCGTTCCATGCACGCTCCAAACGAACTGTTGGATTTGCAGTGTGTAAGCTCTGCAGAGAGCGCTCGTGTGATCGAATCTATTGCCCAACGTCTGTCTGTTGCATATGTACGCCCCTTTTGGAATCCATTGGAAGAGTCAGAACTTTCACATTTCTGTTTGATTGATCCTCCTTCTCATGAGAGGGTCCGAACCAGCCGCACTTCCAAATATAATGTAGGCTATCCTCAACAGCTTCACAATTCGTCGCTCTGTTGAGTCCACAATGATATGTGTGTGGCTATAATAATTCCACTGGCCTTTACACAGTCCCAGAGAAGACGGAAGAGAGAGAGAGAGACGTTATTAGAGACTGCCAACCAGGTTCGAAAAAAAGCGCTTGATCACGCGAACGCGGGGTTGAAGACAAGAGCAGAAACGCTTACTTCCAGAACAAGTCTCCTGCGGTAAAATAGCGTACTTTACTTGAACATTTCTACAGCAGCTGCCAAGGTTGCACAGAGAACGCAATGCGAGCTCGGTCCATATCGCCGCGCTGTACCTCCTCGTGGGAGGCGCTTCCGTGGCCTGTCATCCCATTCAAGCTTTTCTGGTCAGGGGGAAGGGCATAGGGCTACAGAGCCACATCACACTCACTGCATCCTAGTGGGACATCCTTATGCCAGGGATATAATCATATCTCAGGCTAGGGATCATGCCATTACATTTTGTAATACTGTGTCAGACAAACTAAAGTACATGTTACTAAAAGGACATTAGCTGAATGGCAGTATTTAAAAGTAATTGAGGTGGTTAAGAGTTGGGTGCACATGAGGAGTGGCTCTTTGTATACATTTAGTCATTTAGCAGACGCTCTTATCCAGAGCGACTTACAGTAAGTACAGGGACATTCCCCCCGAGGCAAGTAGGGTGAAGTGCCTTGCCCAAGGACACAATGTCATTTTGCACAGCCGGGAATCGAACCGGTAACCTTCAGATTACTAGCCCGACTCCCTAACCACTCCCTAACCACTCAGCCACCTGACTCCCCTCAGTATACCTCAGTACATTGCTCTAAAGGACAGTCCTGTCAGATAGTGTGAGGAAACAAGTAGACTGGGAAATGCAGCGGTCTCAGGGAGAAGCAGGTATGAGGAGATTTCCCACATTCTTGCTTTTCTGTGGGATCTGAGCAGTGTGTGTGTGTGTGGGGGTGTCTCTGATCATGTGGGGTTCCCAGTAGTCTCAGGGGGTCTCTGGTCCTGGAGGCCCCTACAGTCTCAGCTACACCTAGAACAATAGGGCTGTCCCTGTTTGGCCGGCAGTTAGTTTTAATAGGTCACCAACAGAAGAACTACTCCATGAAGTGACGCAGAGAGCTGGGAGGAGGGGAGGGAGGGTGTGTGTGTGTGTTCATGTATGAGAAAGCAAAAGAGCACAAGAGAAATGCTGTGTGTGTGTGTTTCAGTGTGCGTACCCAATGTGGATGCCTCCGTGTGTGTGTCTTTGTGTCTGTCTGTGTGTGCTTGTGTGTGTGTTTCTGGGTGTGTGTCGGTTTCTGTACGTGTGTGCATGTGTGTAAGACAATGTTGTTCCAATTGTTCATTCAAGTGGGTGCATGGTATGCAGGGGTGGAATGTAACCAGAGAGGCCAGTGAAGCCAAGATAGTGGACTGAAATAGAGCGGAATTATATTCACACACAGACACACACACACGCACACACACACACACACACACACACACACACACACACATACACACACACAGATGATGGTTCTCTATGTTAAATAGTAGGGTTAAAGGAGTAACTGAAAAAAAGAGCCAGCATCAGTGTCCAATGGCGTACCGTGTTCACCTCTTTGGTCAGTTGGTGGTGGGATAGTTACAGTTTTTCACAATTGCTAAAACACATTTCTTGAAACAGTCACCCATTTTCTCAAAACTGTAAACACAAAACCTCATCTTCAAGCAGTATTTACAAAACCTCTGAATCCTCTTGCAAAATGAAATTTTCACCTCAAAACAGTTTTACCTGTGCTCAAAATCAAACTTTCAACTCAAAACAGATTTACCTGTGCTCAAAATCAAACACTGCTCTCAAATCTTAAGTGATCAAAATTATATACACTATCAAGCAGTCAGTAAACTACAAAAAATAGAAAACACATTGTTCAAAACATAAATTTGTACGTAATCTCAAAACAAATTCATATTTATCCGTCATTGTCTTTTAATGAACAAAAACATGTTCTATCATAGTAGCTCAAAATGTATCAGATATTACTACTCTGCTTTGGTCTTTGCAATTTTTCTTGTTTTTTCTCTTCCTTGTACCCCTATACAGTACTGTACCCTGCATCTCACTACTCACAACTCACTCTTGTTCTTTGTTGATATGAACCTGCAACCAGTCAAAATCTATTGAGCAGTCAGTACTGTTACTGTAACAAATGTAAAGTACAATGTTCAGGGCCATACAATTTGTTCATTGTACAGTATACAGCCTACAATGCACTGTAGGCTACTACAGTATACAATACTATAAAAGGGACAAAAATCTAAGGAGTAAACATGATCAATGTGCTTCTTCTTGTCTTTGGGCTGGGACAGGCCAGAGCACTTCGTCAACATCACAAGCAATATTTTCCCACCTTCAATGACCTGTTTGCTCTCTGAACTGGCTTATATTGGTTGTGTCACATCATTTGAAACAAGTGAAATCAATTTTGAGTGGTTGTGTTAAGTCAATGACATGTTTTCTCTATTTGTATTTGATTGTTGCCATTTGTGTTTACCAGTATGGATGACATGTGCATTTATAGTGCAAAATGTGTTTTGAGAATGAGAATGTGTTTAAAAGTCTAAATGAGATCTTCAAATTGTGTTTTATCATGTGAAATGGTTTAAGGTATTGACAACAGACTGCACAATTAGCTACATGAGTTCAGGCAACTGAGAACTTTTTGTTCAGCCAATGGGTTTTAGTGTTTTAGCAATTGAGAAAAACTGTACGCTCAGTCTGCCCTCTAGAGTACAAACCTCTTAGTGCATTGGTCATGTCGCCAAAGCTCCCTCCAGATAGTGTGTACGTGTGTGTGAAAAGATGCAAACTAGAGTATGCGAGTAGAATATCTAACCAGAACAATGGATTGTACTACAAACGTCTCCTTGTCTACTCCACAGTTATCTCTGTGGTGGCCACCTTGACAAGGGCAGAGCTGTATTATATATGAGTGTGTGTGTGTGTGTGAATGTGTGATCCTGCATGGCTATGAGGGTTTAGCTGTGTGTGTCATTCAGAGAGTCATGAAGAAACGTGGCACGAATACTGCTACCTACACAGCCTACGCAGCTTCCTCTTTCAGGGTAGGGTGGATAACATTTCAAACATTAAATCTAAACTTGATGACCCTAGATAAACTGGTAGTACTGCATCTTGTAGTACATATTATTACCAGAAGAGGGAGGCAACTGCTCTTTTCTGTCTATCTATATCTCTGTCTGTCTCTGTCCCCTCTCTGTCTCTCTCTGTGTCTCTCTCTCTGTCTCTCTCTCTCTGTCGCTCTCTCTCTGTCGCTCTCTCTCTGTCGCTCTCTCTGTCGCTCTCTCTCTGTCGCTCTCTCTCTGTCTCTGTGTTTTAGTTAAATTAATTTGAGGGTCACCTTCTTCTCATAACTCATCTCTGTCTCTCTTTCGCTCGCTCGCTCTCTGTCTCTCTCTCTCTCTCTCTCTCTCTATCTCTCTCTCTCTCTCTCTCTCTCTCACTCTCACTCTCACTCTCACTCACTCACACACACACACACACACACACACACACACACACACACACACACACACACACACACACACACACTATCTCTCAATATATCAGGCTGTAAATGAGTTATGTTGTGCCTCCAACCTGTGGCAACCAGCCAGATACAACATCTCTGGCCCCGGCCTGTCTAACACGTCCCATTAGCTTGTCCCCCAGTGATATACAGCTCTGTGTCGTCAGCAGCCAATCAGCCACCCCCCACCCCCACTCCCAGAGAGGAACACAGAGCATTAAAAAAACAGACTGTAAATTAGAGATGTGACAAGCCTAAACATGTGACTTTGTGTGTCATTGGAGCCTCAGGGTGGAATGGACGATGTTTGTCATCAAGGCTTGGGTACAGTACAGTCACTTTGAGGTGATGGACACACACTCCAGTCTGTGTGCACTCTGTCTGTCTGTCTCTCTCTCTCTCTCTCTCTCTCTCTCTCTCTCTCTCTCTCTCTCTCTCTCTCTCTCTCTCACTCTCTCTCTCTCTCTCTCTCTCTCTCTCTTTCTCTGTCTGTCTGTCTGTCTCTGTCTGGCTGTCTGTCTGTCTGCCTCTCTCTCTCCTCTCTCTCCTCTCCGGTAATGCAGGCAGTTTAGCATTTGTTTATGATTCAGTTGCAATAAAACAATGATATACAGAAGATGTCCTCCACGCTCGTTATGCTAATGTAAACAACAATACTCCTATTCTGACAAAAAACTTGAGCTGGCCGTCTCACCCAAATGTCCTCAGCCCCCAGGTTCATGTTTAATCATAACTGAAATGGAATTGAGTTCTCTCTGCATACTAATAGTGTTGTCTGGAGGGGAGGCCATTGTGTGAATGTCTCAGGAGAATGTAGATTTAGAGAAGGACAAGCACCATACACGTTTGATTCAATTAAATTCCATTTAGAAAACTTTATTTATCCCTGGGGAAATAATTTCATTTAAGATGTACAATTTTCAGGACTCGTAATCTCTTCCTGTGTGTGTTTGTATGTGTGTGTGTGTGAGAGATAGAGAGAACTACAGGACCAGGACTTCAGGCCTCCTGATATCTCCTAATACGTAACACTGAGATAACCTCCAGCATGAAAGCTCAGAGGTCAATTGCATTTAGCAAATGTTGGCTTATAATAGATATGAGCTGAGCTGTGATCAGTGACACCAATGGAAACATTTTAAGAATGTAGAGTTTGAGAGATACAACAGACTTAGTTGGCCGCAGATGCCATGCTTGTGTTGCACAGCTACCTGATGTTATTGTAGATTACCTTGTTGCCCTTAACTTAGCATGCTGGGAAGCGTTATCAATCTTCCATACTGCACGCACACACACACACAAACATACACACACACACACACACGAACATACACACAAACATACACACACAGACTTATCTCTTCTAAATGTTAATACTGCATACAAATTGCAGAAGAGTGGGGAAGATTGGCTCTCACATTGGAGAGACCAAAACAAACAAACTCTCTATCTAAGATCCACATCTAATTTATTCTGCTACCTGAAGTTGTTGAGAATATCACACTTCATCTCACAATTCCCTGCTTTCTGTGCCAGCTCAGTCTCTCTTCCAGTTCCCCGGTCTTTCCACACACAGCATGAGAGGATTACAAGGAAACAGGAAGCCGTGTGTCTGGGAGCTGGTGCGATTCACTCCTCTTCTGGTGGTGCCGTGCGTCTTTGTATCGGAATCTTCGGCTTCTTTGTCTTCAGGGCGTCTCTGTCCTGGCTTGGTTTGTCAGCTATCTGTCACGTTCAGATTCCAGGAGGTTGTGAAGGAGTCTGCTGGTGGCTGTGATTGGGGATGTGTGTGAGGAGAGCATCTGGATGGCTCAGAGATGTGGACTAGGACATGCTGTCATAGCCACGTAAAAGACCCACTTCATTACTAACTTGATCCACATTTCATTCATTGAGCACTCGGGTGCACTTAGACGCTATTAAAGTCCAAATTACTTGTAAATTACTGACGTCATTGATTGAATATTCAATGCTAATCCAGACATCCCAAATCTCCCGGAAGGTCCGGGAGTCTCCCGCATTTCAATAGCGGCTCCCTGACGCCGGCAATTGCTGTACAATCTCCCAGAAATCGGGGATTTTGTATTTCGAGCGAGCGAGAGACTGTCTAATGGTCATTTCTGGTAGAGATAGGTGCATATCGCGCGTCCTAAGTGCGTCGGGGGGACGGGGGACGTGCAGGTTGAGGGGGTACATCATGCGTCCGGATTGGGTTCCGGGGGGGGGGGATGAACTACCTCCCGGAAATGAGTCTCTGCAGGTTGGGATGTCTGCTAATCTCCTTGTGGCTTTATAAGACGCTATCCGCCGCATAAGTATGAGTGTGCTGGATTTTACGCAGTTTTCGTTGCCACAGTGCTGGAGCATGTTTGTGTCGTGGACAGCAAGTGTGCAATCTCATCTTCACCAGCAGGGGGCAATAAAGTCCTAGTCACACTGCCATGTTTCATCGACAGGCTAAAACCGTGCACATTTTCTGTACTGAATAATACAGTATGAGCCTCTTTCTGTTTAACTATTTAACTGTTTCATAATGAGATGACAGACCATAATAACTCTTGAATAATTCGAACAATACCAAATATTCATCCCGCGATTACCTGTCATATGGGCATTCTCTGGTGAATCAGCTTCTGAGCTCTGAGGCCTGCTGCTGCACTGAACCTCACTTTGGCTCAGAACAACATGGCTGAAAGCTGGACACTGTGTCTGTGTGTATGTGTGTGTGTATTTGTACGTGTGGATACATGTGTGTGTGTGTGTTCGGCTTGACCAGTCAGTCCATCTGGATGGATATCAGTAGATAGCATGGTCAGACTTGATTTAGTTACTTTATAAACCTCAGCACACACACGTACACACACATGCAGACACACACATGCCCACACACACACGGATAGAAATCCGTCCAGCCACCTACACAGTCCAAGATGACGGCCAGAGGGAGTAACAGCATTCGTCCAGACGCAAGGTTTCAAATCGATGAAGAGAGAAACACATCAATCATCTGACAGGATCAGAACAGAGTGTAACAGTGCCAAACACAAGATTACACACACGAGTGTCACAGGGGTGTGCAGAGAGCAGGGAAACTGGAGGAAGGTGTTTTGATGCTGGGTGTTTCGTGGTCGTGTAGGTTGCTGTGTAAGATTGGCCTTCGCGTTGAGTTCACGTCGAGACGACGAGTGACAGTCATCTCCTCCAGAAGGGTCTGGTATGATGGAGAGAGTCATGTGTGTCAGCTTCGTTCACTCTCGGGTGCCTGCTGTCCGTCTGTTTGTCCGTCTGTTTGTCTGATGTAATCATCTGAATGGCCTTGAGAAGTACAGATGGTTAACTGCACACTCACCAACAGCTCCTACTCCCCCTCCCCCTCTTCCCTCCTTCTCCTCTCATTTATTATTTCCTCCTCCGCTATTCTCCTGCTCCTTCCTTCCTCCTTCCTTCTTCCTTCTACCGCTCCTCCTCATCCTTCTCAGCCAACTCATCCCTTCTTCCCTCGACCCTCCTGGATCCAGCGTTGTGTTAAAGATGATAAAAATATGCAAAGTGTCAGATATGTCACACTCCTCCTCACGGTTGATAAGACACAATTCTCTAGAACTCTCTATTCTGTATTATCTGCGGCTCCACTCAGCCTTCGAACCGTCATAGATTCCTGATTTCTACAGTCCTTGCATCTGTGCTAACTGAAACTCTAGCCTACTACTTGTACTAGGAGGGTCATACAATCATTGAATATTGTTCTTCAACTCTGGGTAGCACGAAATTATCTCCATTCAGAGGTAATTCTTTGTACTCAAACTCCTAAGAAACACAAAGATGAAGTGTCATTGGTTCTGAATAAGCAATCATCCTTCAGTGACTTGGAGAAATAAAGTATTGTGAATCACACAAAAGAGATAAGGATGTGAGGGGGCCTGAAAGATAAAGACAGAGGGAGAAAAAAAGACAGAGATAGAAAGAGAAAGGGGCAGACCACCCTAAAATACTACTTCAGCAAGCAGCCATGCTAAAAAGAAAGGCTCAATTAGGTTTGTTTCTCTATTCCTTGTCACAGCCTCTTCACTCCCTGTATCTGGCTCTCCAGAACAAAAGCCCTCCGCTCCCCTCAGACACGAGGAGTCTTAATAGCATCTTTCTTAATAACTGAAGAAGACTGACTCATGGTGGGGAGAGATGTGTGATTACGGTAATATGCACATCTCAGACTTCCTCTCTCTTCTAGGCATCGCATTGTAAACTTGCAGGCTATGTTGATAGTCATTGCATACATCTAAGGCTTGTTTAACTACATGCTCTTATGGTTCTTCCCATTGGCACTTATTTGTTTTTTTCACAATGTATGCTCATGTTTTGGCTACCCGCAATGTTTGGGGCTATCTCGTTGTTATGATCAGTGACCTATGCCCTTTTGTAAAGCTCTCTCTTGGAAGTCGCTTTGGATAAAAGCGTCTGCTAAATGAATACATGTTAATGTAAATGTAAGGCTGCTTCTGAATCTTAGTTCAACTCACACCCAGTAATGTGTGTGTCTGGTGTGTGTGTGTGTGTTTGCATGAGAGTAGTTGGGTTTTCATGAACTTCCTGGGGTGGTGCCAGTCAGCCATCTTCTAAACTGTAGGGCTATCTCTGCCTGGCAGTGACACCTGGCACCAGAAAGACACAGATCTGCAGAGAGGCCCTGCCAGAGAGAGACCATGGCAGGGGCCAAACATGACAAAACTCACTCAGTTTAACTGTCCTGTGTATTCACAGCATCTACCTATCTTTCTTTAACTCTCTCTCTCTCTCTCTCTCTCTCTCTCCCTCTCACTCGCACACACATTAGCAGAAGGTCTGAGAGAATATTTGGCTTGGGTTATTTTAGTGTTGTTAAAGCTGATAGCATTTTCTTTCAGCTACAAGCTACAATCAGTTACCCACTTGAGAAAGATGGCTGCTCACAGTACAGAAACAACTCAACTCTTAACAACTTAATTTCAATGTTCAAGATTAACACTTACAGAACTAAAACAAGTACAGAAATCCACTTGTAAATCTTGTCCGTAAATTCTGTCTCCTTTCTGGTTTCAGTCTGTGTCTTGTTTGCTCCACACAGTTAATTAGTGCCCAGAGTAGCATCAGCAAATTCCCCATCAGAAAAACATCAGCAGGTTCTCCAGTTGCCCTGGGTCCACCAAGACGCACAGATGGGAAATCCAGGTAATTAATTGGATTTGTGTCTGGAGGAGCAATGGTCCAGTTCAGTAATTATCCCCTTCCTTCTCCCAAGCTGTTCTGGAGGCAAAGCCAAGCCAACCAAGGGGCAAGTGACAGGGGGAACTAATTATAGTGAATAAGGCGGACGCAGATCCTCTCAGCATGGTCATTAGGGCCCTGGGGCAGTTAGGAGAACACACCTGACTCCCATCCTAGGTACTTGGGATTTAGCTGCTGTCAGTGCATTGGTGGCGCTGTGGGGTAGGTTCAAATGACTTTTTATTGTGCTGTTTGCAGCTTCTCCCTGCCCTTTGGTAAAAGTTTGTCTTGAAGTGGATGTGTTCCTGGTTGAATAAAAACTAGATGCCGGGAGAGATTGAAGACCTGCAGAATTTTGGCCCGGAATCCCAGCCAGGCCATGACTGACGTGGGGATGAAAGGTTAACATTATTCGGCTGCTCAATACACTCCCTTAATGTCATCTGAGTTTGAGAGAGTTATCTCTAGATCTATCACACATCCAGGCCTCTGATCTGAACCAAAGAGCAGACAGTTGGCTGACATTCTGTGACATTTTGATCTCTGAAAACATGCAGTCAGCCTAATACATGTCACTTAAACACCCTTTAGACTATAGAAGGACCGTGTGCACACGCACACACACACACACACACACACACATAATGCACACACAGCGGCTGATTCTCTGAGCTGTTTTCTCAGCTTGATGTCCCCTAATGGTATTTTCAACACACATTATTGTGGACATTCCTAAGCCTCCAACATGTCTGGATGTCACACTGGGGGAGGGGGGCAGTGGATGGGCTCCTGACCCACAGCAAACAAGACCCTGTCTGATGGGTTAGGAAAAATAGCTGAAATCACACAATGTCTATTTGGAAAAGGAGCTAAAATTCAAGAATGTGTATTTGTTGAAGGCACTAATCTGCTAGAATGTGTGTTTGTAGACAGGGATTAGATGTCTATGTCAAAGGCTAAACATGTATACACAAACAGGATTCACATGGTTAGCTTGTCAGTGGTAGTGGCAGAAGGGTGGAAACAAGAAAGAAAACTTGAACATGTAAAACCAAAAAAAGTTTCCTCTACACAGTAGTTTGAATCTGGGCCCTTAGTCCACAGACATAGATTAGAGAAAGAGAGCGAAAGAGAAAAAGACAGAGAAATGATGGTGGTGGACTAGACCAAGTTACTGTATCAAACATATCTGAGTGCAGAGTCTTGGTCCTTTAACGCAGGCTAATGAAGTGTATCCAAACAGATGAAGTGAAGCGCACTCTTAATAAAGCAGCGGAACCAACAATCTCTAATCTCTCTGATCCATCTCGGATTACTGCTGCTGATGAAACGCTGATCAACCAGAAAGAGGATAGTGACCTTCAGTGTGTTTACCTGCTTTGTAGATATAGATCTATTGTGTTATCACCAGCTGAAATCAATTTCCTGGTTTGTTTTGGAATCTTTCACAGTGTGACTTCACTGTGCTGTACCAACATTTAAACTGAGATTATTCCAACATCCCTACCCTTCTCTATAATGATCTGATCATTATTGTTGGTTCTGAGAATGTGCTGCTAGGATTCTAGTTACAAGCGAGATGGAACATTTTGAAAGATTAAAACATTCAGAGAAAAAAAAAAAATCTATATTTTAAACATCAATGAATTCATATCTCCACATATTCATCAGAACAGGCAAGATGTAGGTTTTTAATTGGCATGGAAAATCAAATTCTTAACCCACTTGAAGCCATGAATCGTAAAATATTTTTCCACTTCTCCTGCAAACTACCTTTCAGAAATCCTGTTGGGGGAAAAAAAGATTTTATGTATTAAATAAAAATGAACTGCATTTGAAGCGTGAAACTTAAATACGTATGAGCACAGGATGGAGTGCAGAGTAAACAGTTTTAAACAGAAACCAAGGCGCGGCCATGCTCTGCTGCTCACCGCTCACTGCTAATTACCACCAACAAGGGGTGAACTTGCTACCTCTGAACCTGACCCTAGTCTGCTGGGGAACGCTTTCCCTGTGTGTGTGCTTGTGCGCCTCTATGTGTGTGTGTGTGTGTGTGTGTGTGTGTGTGAGAACCAGGTCTGTGAGGGAACCGTTTTTCCCTCCTGTGTGTGCGTATGTGCATGCATGAAAGTCACTGAAGCAGAACCCATACATATTGTGAAGTACATACTGGCCCTTTGAGACTGAGGTAATGATGGGAACAATGAATGGGACTGTCCAAGTAGCGTCTGCAGTTGAGTATGAGATTAAAATACAGTATATATATAAGTATAGCGCTGCAGTAAACTTTACTTTTAACTGAGCAATGTTGCTTTAGAAATATCCCATCACTGGATGGAACCAACTTTTATGTCTTGATCTTCTGGTATCCAGAGTCCAGATTTTCAGAGGCTAGTCCTGATATTTTACAGTCTCTAACATTCTAAAGAACAGATCTGTCGTCACATATTTCCAGCTGCCATAAAGATGATTGAAATGTCACTGTGTAGCCTAGGTTGTCAATATAAAGGATTTTCAAAAGGCAACATGTCTCTTCTCCTCATGAGCTAAAAATAGAAAATTCCTTTTACACAAGATGATCAAACACACCAAGTCTTGAGGGACGTCATTCATGTCACAGAGAGCAGCAGTGATCCATCCTGTCACCCCCACCAGAGACTCTCCAGTGGGGGCTCCCAGGGGGTGCACACAATGGGACTGGCTGGATGACTAACCGCCTTCAAAGAGAGAAGAAGAAAATGGAGGGAAGAAAGAAGGAACAGAGAGAGGAAGAAAGAGAGGGAGAAAGACAGAGAGAGAGATGAATGAACGAACAGAGTTCTCATCAATCTTGCTTTTTTAAACTGAGTGCCCTTACACAAGTAATTGATCTGATGTTAATCAAAGAAACAGGTTGGGCCTGATGTGGTAAAAGACAGATCGACATTTTAGCAGTTGGAGGAAGGGACAGGACCAGCAGAATGCCACAGAGATGTAATGTGTGTGCGTATCTGTACGTGTGTACAGTTTGGATGTGTGTTTGTGAGAGAGAGAGTGTATTTTGTGGGCCGCAGTGCTCTCTCAGTCCCCACTGGGACATTAGTCGAATTGTTGAGTGACAGATGGGGAGCAGGCTGCTATGCTACTGTACAACCTGTGTGCTGCTGGATCTGGTTCGTGTTCTCACTCCTCTCCTCTCCCTAACCTCTCCTATCGCCTCCTCTCCCGAATCCAGCGGAGGGCTCAGGGTACAAAGCCCTAGAGAGCGTCTGTTGTTCACAGGCGCAACAAGCCCCTCACAGTGACGGACGCCAGCGAATGAGTTCCCACGAGCTTCAGCAAGTCACCGCCCACCCGGTCAAGCTCCCTGGCCCCGGTGCATGATGGGAGGGATGGCGATGATTTGTCTGTCCTATCTAAGGGATTTGACCCGACGGAGAAGTGTTTCGGCTGTGTTCCTGACAGGCTGTCTCTCGGAGTAATGAGCAGAACGTATGTTTGTTTAAGAGAAGCCTGTGAATGTATGGAGTCATCCATTACACACATATACATATCACATGCATGCACATGCACACACACACACGCATGTCCTCTCCCCCATACTCCCGGGTTAACAACCCAGAGCTCAGAAGTGCGCTCACACAGAGGACCGACATGATCACACCGAGTCAGTAAGAACAGATCCCAACAGATGTGGCAGATAACACCCTCTGTTCTGTCTCTTTAGAAACATCTGTTTCATCCTGTTCCACAACCCGGCGTTCTGCGGCTCAGTCACAGCCAGTCCTGCCAGACAAGTCAACATGGTGTTGATGCCTCGTGGACCGTGATTTAGTGTTCAGTATGGTTGAGACGTGTTAGAACTGAAATCTTCCGATGAGGGTGACTTCTGTACTGTACGAGAGCCTCAACGTCAGTCTTCTGAATGTTCCTTTTGGTCAAACAGCAAACGCTTTGCTTGTGGGAAACAACTGTACTTGATCCCCCTCGGGTCCAAGCATGCGATGGAAGTTGACGTCGGGTTTGATAGAGCGTAACCTGTGAAAGTTGGGGTGACTGCGATTCATGAACGGTATTCAACGCTTTTTTTTTCATACAGCACTACCGTCTGACGAAGAACATTCCCAAACAGAAGCTTAACTCAAGGGCTACCACTTAACACTGAGCTGCATGTAAACATTCGAAACTGTGAGAACGCTCTCCTCACATGTTGGACAGGCTGACACAAACACTCTTTGTGTGTGTGTGTGTATCAGTGTTTACGGGCAGTAAATGTGTGTGCTCGCTTGTGTATGTGTGTGTGCGTACGTGTGTTTGCTTATGCGCATGTGCATACATGTGGGTGTGTTTGCGTGCGCATGTAAACGCGTGCCTACATGTGAGTTGGCGTGCACGTCTGTGTGTGCGAACCCCCAGGGTCTAGGCTGCTTGTGCATGCTGCCACAGCCTCCAGAGAGGCGTGAGCGGGAACGCCTCTTAAATATGGATGCTTCTGCCTTGCTGTGCTGACAGCCATGTTCACGTCCTTCCCTGGTAGCCACAGCTCACGGAGCATCAGCTAGGGGTCAGACAGAAAGAATGAGGGTGAATGAGGGGAAGTGTGTGTGTGTGTGTGTGTGCACAGGCAGGTGTCCCTTCTCTCTTGTAGCACCAATGGTGGTCCAGCTGTGTACAAAACAGATTCAGAGGTCCAGCGGGTCAAAGTCTAAAATCGGTCTCCCTACCCCAGTCCTTCTCCCTCCTCCTCTTCCACCGCTCCTCCTCCATCCTCCTCCCCCTTGTTACCCCTCCTCCTCCCTCTTCCTCCTCCCCACTGCCTCAGAGAGAGAGAGGGGGGGGGGTGTTCCTGCAAAGTTGCTTCTAGTTATAAGCCTTTAAATAGCAGATGATATGCAACATGATTTCCTGAGGAGAACACATCTCTGGCTAAGTACAGTTAATGACAACATGATACAGCTGTTTCCCCCTTGGTGCATTTCACTTCCTGTTCTGGTTGTGTTCCACAGCAGGGTGTCTTCCATTCTCCCTCCCTCCTCCCCTCCCCCTCTTTTTCCACTCTTTCCCCCTGTCTCTACCTCCCTCAGACGAGACCGGGCGGGTGGTGTCCTTCAGGTCATCCTCACCATGAGAATTGGATCATAAGACAACAAGCCCCACTCAGCTGGGTTCCAAGCTGCCAAAGCAAGGCCAAGATGTGACAATCAGACCTTTCTATTGAGTCATGCACGCACACCACACACACACACACATTAACACACAAAACCCTTCACCCCTGCCACACTCAAACACACTCAAATACACTCAAACACACACACAAACACACACACACACACACATCCCCTACTCAACAATACCAGTTGATACCCAAGCTCTGGCAGGTTAGCTCATGACTCCGACAGAGGTCTGGGTGAAAGACTGACCCAGTTAACGGAATTTTGCAGATCGTCCCTATGACGACGAGATCAGCTCTTCATAGATCAAAGAGAATTGTGGAAGGATGAGTTTTGAGAGAGGCGGCGTGAAGGAGCATTTCAGGCACGAGCTTGGAGAGGAACATTACTGCAATCTCCTCCTTCAGAGACACGCCACTAGCGGTTAAAAGTAGATTTAACCAGATGACAGGAATATGACTCGCACTGTCACCATAGCTGGTTGCTCTAGGAATATGTCTCTGTCAGTCTCTCTCTCTCTCTTTCTCTCTCTCTCTCTCTCTCTCTCTCTCTCTCTCTCTCTCTCTCTCTCTCTCTCTCTCTCTCTGCCTGTCTGTCTGTCTTTCGCTGCTTCATTTTCTCTCATTCTCCCTGCATGTCTCTCACTCTCTCTACCTCCCCTCTCTCCGGATAGAGAGTCCTGCATGTTATCAAGTCACTCTATCTCTTGGGAAACAGAAAGTTTCCAGCTGGGATTCCCATGGAAACATATCGCTGTGTGATAAGGGTCAGAGTTTGTTGCAAATGTGCATACGTTTGTGCGTGGGTGAGGAGGGAGAGAGAGGGAAAGAGAGAGGCAGACTAATCATTTATGATCGAGTTTTGGATGACATGCTGGCTCCCCTCCCTAACAGTCACTGAGAAATGAAAGACATGATCGTGTTCTCTCGAAAACGTTCCAGAAAGGCATCTGCGGGCACTGTTTAAAAAGAAGCACTTTGATATATCACAGCCTCTGAGCCAAACAAATGACAGCAATTTCCTGCCCTTAGAGTAGTTACCATATCAGAGCGAGAACCGTGTGCATGTGTGTGTGTATGTAACTGCTCAGAATGTGTCTGTGTGTTTTCTGTTTGGAAAGTCTCTGTGTGTGTGTTGAAAAACAAGGTTGTTTTTAATTGCATTTTTCTGTACAGGAAGGCCGCGAGGTTGGTTGGGAGGGTGGGGTAGATGGAGTGAGGATGAGAGAAGCCGGGGTTAGGAGAGGGAAGGAAGGGGGGTTAGGAGAGGGAAGGAAGGGGGGTTAGGAGAGGGGGGTACGAAGGGGGTAGGTTCAGCTCACTCGTTCCTTGACATAATCAGATTGATGAGATCAAGCAGTGTTTTACTGTGTATACAGTGTATTTAACTAAAACACCCCAGAGAAAGAAGGTGTGTGTGTTTTGTCCACCTAGAGCTTGAACCTCTATTCTAACCCTGATGATTACAAGGACTAACTAGAGAGGGTACAATTTCTGGGGAAATTGTAGGGTGTGCTTGCTTGCGTCGGTTGCACAGGGGTCCGTTTTTGAATGAAATTTTTACAACTGATTTCTGTGTATTTTATATGAAAATGCATACTTATTATTTATAAAGATTAAATAGATTTAAAAGCATTTTTTTTGCTGCTCATTTACAACTGAAAATACGAGTGAAGTGTAGAATGAAATAGATGTCTTCTCATTTCCCCTGCAAGAGGCAGCCTCATCGTTGAATCAAAACGAATAAATTTGGCAGACCGGTGTAAAAATTGACCTAATCTCTATGACTTAAACGTCATTTTAAGTTTTTCCCTTCTCGTGATATTTTCAGGCATGTAGCCTACTCATTGCATTCATTCATTAATAAAGAACCCCCTTTGAAGATTATTCTACGACGTTACCCGGCAGTAGAAGATGGAATCGCGATTCAGACAGTCCCATCTGCTAACTGAAAATATGCCCCCCAAAACGTAAATAAGCTTGACATTTATTTAGTGGAAAATCGCTCATTCATAAAAAGCTCACTGGTAGCGATCATTGTCAGTAACAACGCAAAATGCGATATAGCCCTGTGTGGAGAAGCTGCCCCGGTAAATTGTACTACTACGTTACAGTACTAGTAGACTACAGTACTGCTGTGTTCGTCTTGGTAGCGATTGCGTTGGTTGAATTGGATTTAACGTTCCGTTGTACGGTTTAGGCTGAAATTAATTATTTTCATGAACAGATTGACAACGTTTAGGCTGTGGCAATGAAGTTCAGGTTAGTAGTTAGATAGACTTTTGATTTAAGTAAAGGGAGTGCCGAACATGTTCTGTCGCCGTTTGACTTCCTACAGCTGTGTAGATGTTTTTGTAGTGTCTCGCGTAGGCTACAGCGTTGCAGTGAGCAACACTGGTTTGAAACCACAGGTAATGATCATTTCACCCACAAATCGTTTACTTGTAATGTAATGTCATAATACATCCTACAACGAAAATGTATTTGTGAGGAATGTTTATTTTAAAGATTGAAAACAGATGCATCATAGACCACTGTAGTAGCTACGTGTTGCCCGGGCAACAGAGGCTAATGTCATGATGCTAATGCTTCAGTGAAATAGTAGACTACCGTTTCCAAAAGTAGATGTGGGCCTACTTCCTTAATAATATCAGCTAATATTGTACATTACATTTCATAATTGTGTTTCACATCACAAAGTAAAATGAGTAAATAGTTATCACCCTGGCCTCTTTGCTTGTGGCGTTCCTGCAGCTGCCTTGCAGTAAAGCTATAGTTAGCCTAGCTATCCCCCAAGTTAACAGATGTGAAACGAATGTTCTGCTACAGGTAGTCACGCGTGTTTTTGTGACGTAGTGACGTTAGTAACGTCAGTGACTGTGGCTAGCAAATTAGCCACCATTAGCTTCACTTTTCACCACAAAAACGCAATTTGTACTTAAACCATGCAACGGAACGTAAATAAAAATACAACCAACGCAATCGCTACCAAGACGAACCTTTTGACACCGCCGTGTAGTCCAAATATTGACTGATCCTTAGGGGGGCGAAAATAAATAATAATAAATAAATAAATATATATGTGAGAGAACAAAGGTTGTGCTCTCGCCGAAGGCTTGAGCACACCCAATTAGATGTAAAAAGTACACTTTCTTAGAAGTGAGACACGTCGACTTCACGGTCTCGGGGAGTGACCTGCCATCTGCCAACTCTGGAATCTTGGTATTTGGTTCACGGTCACATTAACCGAAGGGTCAGTCAATCAGGTTCCACCACAGTGATGACTCATCGCCCTGTCTACCTGTCTTTTACTGGTGGAGGGATTGAAATTCTGTGTGCTTTTGTATAATATAATTAAAGATCTCCATGCCCGGCTGCTCCCCTGCATGACACACGCACACACATTCAGTTTAGTAAAATATGCACGTGTGTTTGTGTCTCTGGGTGTATGTAGTATGTATAGAAACATATATTGTCTATCTATACTTATTTGTTTGTGTACATATTTGTATAATATTTAGATTTATTTATACTATTGTTATGTTCAATGTAAAGAAAACTAAGTTATCCCACAAAGATGGGAGGTGGATTGCAGGCAAAAATATTCTCTGTGACCCCCAACATTGGAAACCTGCAGTGTTGCATGTGGGAAGCTGCTTGACATTGTATGCTGTATTTTGCTGCGTGTGAGTGTGTGTGTGCATGTGTTTGTGTGCAGTCAAACCAGCCTGATGTAAGGGGACAGTAATGAGCGAGGTTGACCCTCGCTGGACTGGCCTCCTACTGGGATCATAAAGACAGTGGTTGTGTGCACAGATTTCAGTATTGTGTCTGTGGTAGCCGTATGCACCCTGAAATCACCCTGGGATCTGCGACGGTGACCCCTTCATCCTCTGCCAGGAACCTTGGGGTTACCATGGACGACGAGCTCTCCCTCACGGCCCACATTGCTGCGGTCTCCCGGTCGTGTAGATTCACCCTCTACAACATCCGGAAGATCAGGAGATACCTGTCTGAGCACTCCACGCAGCTGCTAGTCCAAGCACTTGTCCTCTCCAAGTTGGACTATTGCAACTCGCTGCTCGCTGGTCTCCCAGCATGTGCAACCCGCCCTCTTCAGAGGATTCAGAACGCAGCGGCCCGCCTGGTCTACAATCTACCCAGACGCTCCCATGTTACCCCGCTCCTCATCTCTCTCCACTGGCTACCTATCATGGCCCGTATCAGATTCAAGACCCTGGTATTGACCTTCCGAGCAGTGAACGGGACTGCACCCGTCTACATCAAGTCTCTCCTGCAGCCCTACACCCCCACCCGTCACCTACGGTCTTCTTCAGACAACCGCCTGGTGGTCCCACCGCTCAAGACCGCCCGGTCCCAACACAAGCTCTTCTCCTGTCTGGCCCCCCAGTGGTGGAATCAACTCCCCACTTCCATCAGAGACACTGACTGTCTCTCCACCTTCAAGAAAAGGCTCAAGACGCACTTGTTCCGGGAGTACAACGGTACTTAGGAATGGTTCGCTTGACCCGATGTTAGTTTCCTCAAGGATCACAATGACTCTTGCTTAGAGACTTGTTGCTCTTGTGGTTAGTGGTAACTGACTTGAATTTTTGTACTCGCTGTGATATATTGTTTTATTATTGTTGCTTGCTTTTTTTTCACACAGGTACACTTGCACTTATAGCAGTTCATGTTGTTTAATTGTAACTTGTTTAACTACATGCTCTTATGGTTCTTCCCTTTGGCACTTATTTTGGTTGTTCACAATGTGTGCTTCATGTTTTGGCTACTCGCAATGTTTTGTGGCTATCTCGTTGTTATGATCAGTGACCTATGCACTTTGTAAAGCTCTCTCTTGGAAGTCGCTTTGGATAAAAGCGTCTGCTAAATGAATACATGTAAATGTATGCATCCTGTACCAGACCTTGGAGACTAGCGCATCACTGGACATGGACCCTACTGTATGTACCCTGTACCCTGTACATTTAATATCCCTAATATATTCTTCATACAAGACCTCCCTCAGCATCACAGAACTGTGTGCCTGTGACTCTGATGACTGATCGCTGCTCATCTCTAGCTTCAGTAATATAATATTTTTCCTTCGTTCTAAAAAACCTTCCTTAGCAAAATATTCATTGCCAACTTCTCAGCCAAAATGCTAAGATTCAAAAATTCAATTTTGTGCTGATTCAGGTCATTGAGGATGAGGAAGGACAGAATAATGATGTTAAATCTGAGAATTCATCTGAGCTCTTTCTCCTCCCGGGGATAGATTGGCTGCTGACGTTCTGTAATCATCATGATGTATGGGATTGTCTACCACTGAGATGTCAGCTGATTGGATGAAATCCCTACATTTAGATGTGGTCGAAGGTGTTCCCTGTTTCTGATGTTGCAGCTGGTAATGGATAGAGATTGTTTTATATTGGTTATTCATATTAAGTGCTATGTATAGCTTTGATACTTGTCATCAGAACCAGGCAGATGACAGCAGTGAAGGATGGAGGGATGGAAGGCTACAGGGGACAAAAACGTAATGGGTTTCTTAAATATTTGCTTTGGATGGAGAAATGGAATGGTGTATGGGAAGGATGAGGTGGAGGCGAGAGAGAGTGAGACAGGAAAAAAAGAAAAAAGGGCTGGAGAGAGCGATTTAAAGGGAAAGCGAGAGAAAGAGATTCCGTCGGGGCAGGGAGAGAAGGAGAAGAAGAAAAAGAGAGGGAAAGATAAAGAGAGAAATGGAGGGTTGATGATGAGCTATGATTTAGGACATCTCTCTGAGAGCCTTTTGGAACTATTCATCTCATAGACACCTCATAAAATTTCCCAACACAAGTCACATTATTCAAACATTACCCCACAGACACGCTGAGTTATGTCTGCTGATGTGACGGCCTGGTGCTTTCCTGCTTGGAGGCAGACCGCAGTAAGATGAATCACGCTCCAGTAGTTACTTTATCCCTGAATCTGACCCAAATATAGGACACAAACTCACTGGGGTTTGAACCCAGAGTTCCTTTTGAGCAAGCCACAGGGAGAAGTACCTACTGAACCAGCAAACATAGAGGACCTTCTTGAAGACCAAGGTCAGTCAAAGTCACTAGACTTACGGGATCATTTTGGTATCACTTTATATCAAGGTTACGTTAACTACAATGTAAATACATAGCAATACATAAATAAAAACATGTGCGGTACACTACATATGAATGGTGCATTGTAATTAAATGGAATTAAGTGTTAGAAGTGTGAGTTAGGGGTTAAAGGGGGAAGTGGATGTTTTAAAGGGGCAGTTGAAGGTTGTGTTGAAACAATATCAATATTAACACCCACTTACCCCAACATCCTAAGTTCCTGTATTCCTACAATGTTGTTGCTGACTTACCATACGAATTGTAATTTCGTTACATGTTAGTTAACGCAACCTTATGTATGTTATCTTATTGCTTCCACTTTAGCTAACAGATGTATTCAAATATTTTTCAAATATATTTTTGCAGCATGACCACACAACCATTACTGTTACATTACTGACTCCCAGGGGTCCCCCTTCAGTCGGATTTCCATAGCAACGTCTTCTGGGTTCTGACACGCTAACAAAGCACCCGGTCTCCTGCTGTGTGGGCCTGTTATTACACACACTGGCGCAGGCACACACACACACACACACACACATACACACACACACACAGCATACTTGGTTGGTCACTTTTTCTCAAATCTGTGATCATAATTCAATCTGACCTCTATGAAAGCGATGTCAACAACCACAGAATAACTTTCTCCTTTCTCTAATCCTTTCAAGTGACTATAAGAAGGATTCAATTTTTTAGACGCACTCAAACAGTAAAATCAGCAAAGTGACTTCAAGTGAAGTCATGAGACGTAGTTTTTCAGTTTTTTTATTTTTATTTCTTCCATGTTGCTGATACTGACTTTAAGATAAAGCCTTTATCCTTTATCCTTTATCTATTTATTGAAGTTTCCGGCAGTGATAAGGTAGGACCAAATTCACCTGGAATTCAGATTGCGTGAGGGATTGTATGAAAGGAGTCACTGTGCTGAGTTCAGTAACACCATGATCGTAATCAAGGCCAAGGTCTCTGTTCCCATGCAAAGTGAAGCAGGTCAGTGCAGATGAAAGGTGTAGAAGTGTTGGTCCAGACGCCTCAGCAGCCCCGTGGCTAGCAGGGAGAGCAGCTAGAGCAGGCTAGAGAGAGAAAGAAGCTGGATGCTCTCTCAGGCGACACTTTAAACACTGAAGTGGTTTGGCTGTGGAAGTGTTTCAAGATTATATATTTCTGGTAGGAATGGCTGTTGACGCCTGTAGGGGAAGCTTTACATCGGAGCTTATGACTCAGCAAAAGGATTCCAACCGTTTCCAGGAAATCCTCATTGAAACGATATGATTATCAGAGCATATCTCAGGACAAGGTTAAAGCGTTAAGGCAAATCAAAATGATGAATGGAGTGTTTCTTATGGCCACTATATTTTGACATCACCAGAACACAAAAACTGTCTATGGAGGTTTCTGGGGTCCTGATTAAACTGTCTGTTTTCTTTCTTCAGTGAAATGTGTCACATTTAATGATGGTGGTTCACAAAAAGTACAGGAATTAATAGCGGCCATTGTATATAATTGTGAATGTCAGGATGATGAAACACTCGTCTGAGGAGACTTTTGCGGTGAAGCAAAATCCTTTGGGCACTTTAGATCTGCAGTTTGATTGGTCATTATCTTGCGCTCAACTCTGTCATTTATGCGTTCAAAGGAACAACAGTTCTGATGGTTATTTCTCACAGCTGCATTCACGTGGAAGACAGCAACGTCTCCACCTAATCGTGTCAGACGTACCGATTTGAATTGTGAAGCAGTGACAGAACACAGCTTGGTCGTTGCATCCAAACACGTAGCATCAGAGTGGGGATACAGAGGAACTGTTTGAACGGTGTTCAAAGGCACAACAAGGAGGAGATTAAACTGAGATCTAAGAGGCATTTGATCCCAACTTCAAAACCGTGGGCCAGTTATGCAAACATTATGACAAGGTTCATCATTGTCATCCTCACTTGTTTATATTTCCTGGTGAAACTACTCTCTTAAAAGGGACAGATGTGTTACACAATGTGTAATAACTTAAGAGGCCCCCCAAGAATTTCAGACAAACCCCAAAACACTTAAAACAACCTTGGAGATTCTAGACAGAACCCCATATTTCTTGGTAGAACCCTTTTCTGCTCTGTGAAGAGATGTTTGTCATAAACTACTAGAAAATGGTTCTATCTGAAAAGCTAGGGGGCTATTATAAGCAAATCAGTGACATAATGTTTTGAATTTAAAAAGGCATTGAATACTTAATACGGAAATTTAAACACCACTGAATGTGTTGGTTTTGAATTCACCTCTTTAAAATTTTAATTTTAATTATTTCAATGTAAAAAAAAAATCGGATCCAAAAATTCAAGGTTCAGAAATTCTGGTTGACAATCAAATGTCTTTTTTGCCATGTTAAACAGTAAAAACACTGCGTCTGCTAATCACTCACTGAAGCATTAGTAGAGAAGAACACCAGTCAGATAATCCAGTCAGATCTGCTCTATTGTGTAACTCCAACCTCTGGGGCGTTGAGACATTGTATTGAGTGTTCTCTCAAGAGGCCCATTGTGTTTTGTATACCTAGCTAGGAACCTTGATGTCTCTGGAAATGACTCAACGCTTCTATAGACCAAAGCTTTCATCTCAACCCTCTTTCTCCCTCATTAGGCTTGACTCTTTCTTTTTAGTTTGTAATTGTCGACAAACAGGAATAACACGGCGAGATAATGTATTGATGGGACTGGTGATTGTATTTTCGTTAATTAATTTGTCTGACATGAAAGGCTTTGAGAAGGTTAACAGGAGGAGTCTTGAAGAAGAAGGAAAAAATAAAATTGTACTTTAATAATCTTTAGGCTTCTTAGAGACAACAGCACAAAGATCAACACAACCCACAGATCCACAGCTCATCATCACATTGCACACTGAAAGTGTGCTACTCTCTACTTGCACTCACTGTAAATTATATTATTGTTGCTTGCTTTCCTACAGGTACACTCTTGCACTTTTGAGGTTCATGTTGTTTAATTTGCAATTTGTTTAACTACATGCTCTTATGTTTCTTCCCATTGGCACTTATTTGCTTTTCACAATGTATGCTTCATGTTTTGGCTCGTTGTTTATGACCATTGACCTATGCACTTTTTCTAAAGCTCTTTTGGAAGTGGCTTTGGATAAAAGCGTCTGCTAAATGAATAAATGTAACATACTCCTTTTGCAACTAAGCACGGGGCTGTAGCACACAGTCTCTCCATGTGTGAATGAATGACTGAAAACCTTTATTGCCCCGAGGGGAATTTGTTCTACACCAAGAGCTTAAAAACAGAGATACATTCAAAACTGCAGACAGGACAGTACAGCGAACATAACACAATTATTCAAAAGCACAGCGAGACAATAAATGCAAGAAAAAAATAATACAAAGATACAACTGAAGGCAGTTTCTCGCACAGTCCCCTCTCTCTGTCTTTAGAGGGCCATTCACATATCAGGGGACCAACCAACCAACAACAGAAAAACACAATATCACGCGCCGTCATTAAGGTCAGCCATCAAACACGCACATCACCAAGAATTTGATTTGAACTATCAGCAAGGCAATCAGCTGGAGGTTACGACCAACGCACACTCTACATAATCCTGATGGATGCTTCACAATAAAGAAATTAGATTAATGAAGATTAATGGCCTGGATATTCCAAATATGTTTAACAGCAATACATTTCTATGACAGCTATGCGTTCATGTTCCTCTAGCCAGAGCCACAATTTGTCATCCTGCAATAAATGAACACACACTTACAGAGATACACACACACAGATGCGCACACACAGTTACTATATACAAACTCACAAGCTTACAGTACAGATACTCACTCACACACACTGCCCGGAAGACACAACCTTTATGTAACCAGGAAAAGACTGATTAAGACATCATCTATTTTTCTAATTCATTACACACAGATAAAAGTACACACATATGCACACACGCTCTTTCTCTTGCCCTCTCTCTTTCTCAGTCTCTCTCTGTGGCACAGTGATCCCAGGCCTGTTAGTGCTCAGGGGGGGGGGGGCTATCTCCAGGGCCGATTTATGGGGAATTTGTATGCTCTCCCCGTGCTCACATGGGATTCCTCCACAAAGAACCCAATAAAAAACATGCAGGACAGATCAGTCTCTAGGCCAGGATATGGGTGAGTACTTGGACTTGGTCCAAAGCCGTCACTGATCTGGCTGCCCTGGGAGGAAGGATGACAGGATTTACATTTAGTCATTTAGCAGATGCTCTTATCCAGAGCGACTTACAGTAAGTACAGGGACATTCTCCCCAAGGCAAGTAGGGTGAAGTGCCTTGCCCAAGGACACAACATAATTTTGCATGGCCGGGAATCGAACCAACAACCTTCTGATTAATAGCCCGACTCCCTAACCACTTAGCCATCTGACAGGATGGGACAAATCGATGGTCTCCGGTGGTCGCTTCGGCATGCATGTGTGTGTGTGTGTTCCGCCACTCTCTGCATGCATGTGTGTTTCATGATTGTGGTACTGGAAGTTTCCTCTTGTCCTTCCCTTGATCTGTCTCTGTCTCTTGCTTCACTCCCTCCCTCCTCAATTCCATCTTGACCACATAACTCCTCACAGGAAGTGCTGTAGCATTTTAGCATGTCCATGTTGTTTTTTTCTGATGTTATCATGAAGAGTCATTGTTCAGCCGTTTCCATATTTGAAACTGTAGTTCCTTACATTGTTTTTTTACATCAGCATCTCAGCTTTTGCAACCTCCCTTAGAGAGCTAACCAGGCTGATTTTTCAGACTAGTCATCCAATTCTTGGCTATTCTTAGAACAGGAAAAAGTGTGACTCTCATCCATTTTGTTTTAAATACACGTATAAACAGAAACAACTTTTCAACAATTTCTGGTTCTGATTATATGCTTTTACACTGAATGAATTTGAACTGAAATTAATTCAGCAATTCATTCTCAATGAGCAAATTACTAATGAATTGCTTTCTCCTAAACATTTTAACATGGTCCCTTTTCATTCATAAGTAATGAACCCTAAGCTACTCTTCAAGGCCTTAGTGGTTCTGAGATACCGGTACCATCCCTCATTCAGAAAGGCAGTTACTGAAAGTTCACGACTAGATGGATGTTATGAGTTTTGTAAATCCAGTTCAGAGCAAGCCTACTCCAGTGTCGTTGCAGAATCCAGTTACAGTGCATGATGCCATCCATCCATCCATCCATCATCTTCCGCTTGTCCGGGGGTCAGGTCGCAGGGGCAGCAACCTAAGCAGGGAGGCCCAGACTTTCCTCTCCCCGGCCACTTCCACCAGCTCTTCCTGGGGGACCCCGAGGCGTTCCCAGGCCAGCCGATAGACATAGTCCCTCCAGCGTGTCCTGGGTCTTCCCCGGGGCCTCTTCCCAGTGGGACGTGCCCAGAACACCACACCAGGGAGGCGTCCAGGAGGCATCCTTATCAGATGCCCGAGCCACCTCAACTGGCCCCTCTCGACGCGGAGGAGCAGCGGTTCTACTCTGAGCCCCTCCCGGATGACCGAGCTTCTCACCCTATCTCTAAGGGAGAGCCCGGACACCCTGCGGAGAAAACTCATTTCGGCCGCTTGTATTCGCGATCTCGTTCTTTCGGTCACTACCCACAGTTCGTGACCATAGGTGAGGGTAGGAACGTAGATCGACTGGTAAATAGAGAGCTTCGCCTTTCGACTCAGCTCCTTCTTCACCACAACGGACCGATGCAGAGCCCGCATCACTGCGGACACCGCACCGATCCGCCTGTCGATCTCACGCTCCATCCTTCCCTCACTCGTGAACAAGACCCCGAGATACTTGAACTCCTCCGCTTGGGACAAGATCTCCTCCCCGACCCGGAGATTGCACTCCACCTTTTTCCGGTCGATAACCATGGCCTCAGATTTGGAGGTGCTGATTCCCATCCCAGCCGCTTCGCATTCGGTTGCGAACCGCTCCAGTGAGAGCTGGAGGTCACGGCCCGATGAAGCCAACAGGACCACATCATCCGCAAAAAGCAGCGACCCGATCCTGAGGTCCCCAAACCGGACCCCCTCAACGCCCTGGCTGCGCCTAGAAATTCTGTCCATATAAGTTATGAACAGAATCGGTGACAAAGGGCAGCCCTGGCGGAGTCCAACCCTCACCGGGAACAAGTTCGACTTACTACCGGCAATGCGGACCAAACTCTGGCACCGGTCGTACAGGGACCGAACAGCCCAGATCAGGGAGTCCGGTACCCCGTACTCCCGGAGCACCCCCCACATGAGCCCCCGAGGGACACGGTCGAACGCCTTTTCCAAATCCACAAAACATGTGTAGACTGGTTGGGCGAACTCCCATGTACCCTCCAGAACCCTGCCGAGTGTATAGAGCTGGTCCACAGTTCCACGGCCAGGACGAAAACCACATTGCTCCTCCTGAATCCAAGATTCGACAATCCGACGGACCCTCCTCTCCAGCACCCCTGAATAGACTTTCCCAGGGAGGCTGAGGAGTGTGATCCCCCTAAAGTTGGAGCACACCCTCCGGTCCCCCTTTTTAAAGAGGGGAACCACCACCCCGGTCTGCCAGTCCAGAGGCACTGTCCCTGATGTCCACGCGATGTTGCAGAGTCGTGCCAACCAAGACAGCCCTACAACATCCAGAGCCTTAAGGAACTCCGGGCGGACCTCATCCACCCCAGGGGCCTTGCCACCGCGGAGCTTTTCAACCACCTCGGCGACCTCAGCCCCAGAGATAGAAGGGCCCCCCCCAATGTCCCCAGACTCTGCCTCCACGTCGGAACGCGTGTTGGTGGGATTAAGGAGGTCTTCAAAGTATTCCTTCCACCGATCCAGGACGTCCCCCATCGAGGTCAGCAGCGCACCATCCCCACCATATACAGCGTTGACAGTGCACTGCTTCCCCCTCCTGAGTCGCCGGATGGTGGTCCAGAACCTTTTCGAAGCCGTTCGGAAGTCATTCTCCATGGCCTCGCCGAACTCCTCCCACGCCCGGCTTTTTGCCGCCGCGACCGCCAAAGCCGCATTCCGCTTGGCCTGCCGGTACACATCAGCTGCCTCTGGAGTCCTACCAGCCAACAAAGTCCGATAGGCCTCCTTCTTCAGCTTGACGGCTTCCCTCACCTGCGGCGTCCACCACCGAGTCCGAGGGTTACCGCCGCGACATGCACCGACCGCCTTGCGTCCGCAGCTCCGGTCAGCCGCCTCAACAATGGAGGCCCGGAACATGGCCCATTCGGACTCAATGTCCCCGGCCTCCCCCGAGACATGGTCGAAGCTCTCCCGGAGGTGGGAGTTGAAGCTCCTTTTGACAGGGGATTCTGCCAGCCGTTCCCAGCAGACCCTCACATTACGTTTGGGCCTGCCAGGCCTGACCAGCGTCTTCCCCCACCATCGTAGCCAACTCACCACCAGGTGGTGATCAGTTGACAGCTCCGCCCCTCTCCTCACCCGAGTGTCCAAGACATTCGGCCTCAGATCCGACGACACGACTACAAAGTCTATCATCGAACTGAGACCTCGGGTGTCCTGGTGCCAAGTGCACATATGGACACCCTTATGCTTGAACATGGTGTTCGTTATGGACAAGCCGTGTCTAGCACAGAAGTCCAACAACAAAACACCGCTCGGGTTCAGATTGGGGGGGCCGTTCCTCCCAATCACGCCCCTCCAGGTCTCACTGTCATTGCCCACATGAGCATTGAAGTCCCCCAGGAGGACGAGGGAATCTCCGGGAGGAGCGCTTTCCAGCACCCCTCCCAGAGACTCCAAAAAGGGTGGGTACTCTGCACTGCCATTTGGTGCATAAGCACAAACAACAGTGAGGACCCGTCCCCCCACCCGAAGGCGGAGGGAGGCTACCCTCTCGTCCACCGGGGTGAACCCCAACGTACAGGCGCCGAACCGAGGGGAAACAAGTATTCCCACCCCAGCTCGACGCCTCTCACCGAGGGCAACTCCAGAGTGGAAGAGAGTCCAGCCCCTCTCAAGGAGACTGGTTCCGGAGCCGATGCTGTGCGTCGAGGCGAGGCCGACTATATCTAGCCGGAACTTCTCTACCTCGCGCACCAGCTCCGGCTCCTTTCCCGCCAGCGAGGTTACATTCCACGTCCCTAGAGCTAGCTTCTGCAGCCGAGGATCGGACCGCCAAGGCCCCCGCCTTCGGTCGCCGCCCGTCTCGCACTGCACCCGACCCCCATGACCCCTCCTGCGGATGGTGAGCCCACTGGAAGGGGGTCCCACGTTGTCTCTTCGGGCTGTGCCCGACCGGGCCCCATGGGAAAAGGCCCGGCCACCAGGCGCTCGCCATCGAGCCCCACCCCCGGGCCTGGCTCTAGGGGGGGGCCCCGGTGACCCGCTTCCGGGCAGGGGCAACTGAGAACCATTGTTAGTTTTCTTCATGGTAGTTTTTTGAGCCACGCTTTGTCTGATCCTTCGCCTGGAACCTGTTTGCCTTGGGTGACCCTACCAGGGGCATAAAGCCCCCGACAACATAGCTTCCAGGATCATTAGGACACGCAAACCCCTCCACCGCGGTAAGGTGGTGACTCAGGGAGGTATGATGCCAGATGCCAGATGTATGATGTATGATGCCAGATGCCAGACAAGACATTTACAAAGCATCGACCCATCTAAAAGATGTGTTGTCTAGGTAGTCTAGGTGATTTATGCACATGGTTATTCCTTAAGACAAGCTGGTAAACACACAACAGTAATTACTTATTGACTTATGGCCGAGTATGTTGCAGGAAAACATCTATAAAACTCCACATCAGAGTAGCAGGGAAAATTCAATGAGAGTGATAAATTGGTCTTTGTCTATTGTGGACCTGCCACCATTTACATGGGGCGACAGATGATTGGATTTTTTTTGCAGAGCAACATTTTCTTTGGTTCTAGAACCTTTGAGGTGTTCCAGAAGCTGCCTTTAAACAACACCATGGAGAGGCTTTCTGGTAAGAGAACCCAGATCCATGGATCCATTCATCCATCCATGTCTGTCTATCTGTCTATCCTTCGGTCCATCCATCCAGCTATTCCTTCCTTTATGTTCCCACATTTATACAAAGGGATCGTCACCCAGCATTTTGATCTGCATTCCTCTTTGCCCTCAATCCTTCTATCTGTACCTAATTTTCCCTGTCTTTCACTGCCTTTCTCCATTCCTATGCTCCTCTCTCGGTGCCACTATCCCTCCATCCAAGCCTCCCCCAGTATGAAGAAGCAGGCGCCCTCCTTTATTTATACACAGTCATGTGCAGAAACCAGTGTCCAGCCATAGAAACAACACAATGAAACAGACTGCTGGGTGGGGGTGGCATTTGTTTTGAGCCATCTGGGCGGCTGCCATGAACTTACAATACTCTTTGTTGGCAAAATTGGCAAGAGGCCATGACACCAAGATTGATCCCTGGATAAAATGGAACATACTTTACTGATCAATACAAAGGATTTCTACTCTACTGAATGGACTTTTAGAGGCACAGTACAGACGACTCTCAGACATCTCTTGTAAACGGTGTGCATACTTTATTCAGAGTAAATTTTATTATAAATGTCAGCCGGGTAATATTGTTATTGGGCTACATTCAAAACAGGCAGAGTCACCTCCAGAGAGTTTCTGTGGGTCAGCAACCAGTCAACCGTGCACAGAACACAAACTCCAGCATGTATCCACATAACTGTGGCACAACTCATCTCCACGATCAATGTGCTTAACCAGCCGGTACAAATGATCTGTATGCCAAAACAAGGCCCATCAGCCCAGAACACCGGTGGATTATTCTGAATTCAATTACTGGAGACCCGGAACACATGAAGACACTGCTTAATGACTCTCAGAATCCTTTTGTGATGTCGCTGCTTAAATTAATTCAGTTAACGAGATAAACTGAGCGGTTTCTCAGGAAGAGTGGTTCATGGAGAGGTCCTGTGCGATACCGGAACCCTTTTGGTTCTGTCTATGTGTGTGGCCTGGTGTGGCGGCATGCTTAAGGTTGCTTTGGTACAGACACTGGTTCTTCTGGTGCAGGGTTGCACAGTGATGTCTCTCCTGCAAGGAGCGAGACAGGAATGAAGTCTTGTGAAACATTCCACTGCACATTACCCAGCCCATTGGAAATCAGTGGGAAGGACAGTCTGTCCAAAACTTCAGAGGGAATCAGCCATCTCAAAATCAACAACCAAAAGAAGAAAAGGAGAGTGCTTAGGGGATAATAACCCTAACCCTAACCCACAGATCAGATGTTTCAATACCAGCCAGAAAGCCCCTGAGGAGCATCCATCAACTGAACTCTAAAGTAGGATGGAAAGTGAGTAGCAACAGGAATACTAGGTTGCCACAGGGGACAAGTACACTGAAGGGTATCTTGAGGACAAAACGGTATCTTGTCTCCAAGCTGATGGCCTAAAACACACTTATTGCCAATTAGGGGCGCTGCTGATTGCCATGGGTGTCGATGCTAGCAGAGTCTGAATGAGATTACACTGCAGTGGAGCTAAGATGAGGTAGACAGCATCTAATTTGCTAGATGTTAATTACCCTCCAATGTATTCACTAGTGACTGAGAATGATTAAGTGAAGGGAAAAGCACTGTGTCACTGGACTGACTGGTGAAAAGGAGAGTGTAGAAATGGATATATTCTATCAGCATGTTGGGAAGTTACATGGTGGTGATGAAGGGGATACAATCTATATTATACTGTATATTGGACTGCACCATCTCTTGACACTCACAATGTTGTTTGTTTTGATTTTGATTTTACCCTCAGATAGGTTTGCGGAACCATCTGAAGCATAATAAAAACTAAAAACAATAGTTCAAGAAATTAAGATACAATTAGGAAACAATTACGGGTGTGATTAAGCTAGATCAGGCCTCTGTGGATATGTTCAGGTACAAGTTGCTGTGGGAGGACTCAGGAAGTGACCTTGAAACCTCTTTCAGCAGAAGTGTCATGTCCAATCTTCCTGTCAATCACCACCACAGGAGGTTATTATCACAGCTCATTAACGGAATCTAATTCTGAACTCATCTCTGGTCTCTCTCCCTGTTTGCTGGGGGAGGAGCATCCACCAGAGTCCTGGCCCTGTCTTTCGCTCGGCATGCGGCCCTTATCATCTCTGGTGTTAACGGAGATGTCTTTGAATTTGTCACAGGGAATTAGTGGACACTGTTTTTTTTGCCGTCCAAAATCCGCCTGCCACTTTTTGTCATTCATATTCGAGACTTGCTTTCTCTGTATCTGTGGCAGTCGGCCTATGCGCAGCAGTCCTAGAGTGGATGTGCTCCGATTCACAACAACTTCCACTGGGGACATGAGATTCTGACGTTGGGCTGCAAAACTCTCCTAGTTTTGTCAGGAGATTGCTGCAGTGAGGATTGGTTTCAGTTCAACATAAGCCTTGAGTAGTGAATCAGACATGATTGTGAGGAGAGGATTTCTGTGACAACGCATTCAGCCCGTCTGTTTATACAGCTCCAGTAAGCCTCCTGCTTTAAGTCAATAAATAAATCTAACAACCTTCAACTACAATCCCATATCCACTCACTATACTATCTCATCCATCTCTTTAATATCTTATGGCACACCTGAATGTGGACCACCGTCCATATTTATGAAATCTGCATGACTTTGATGGCCAATCTGCTTTCCATACTACCTCATGTTCATGACGAAATTAAGCTCTCTCCTCTACCCCTCAGACAATATTAATAAAGAGCTGATGAAACAAGTGTCCATTAAAAGGTGTCTGTCTGTCGTCTGAGGCGGTGCGCTGAGGATAATATGCTGTTAGATGAGAAATATTATCCGATTTAAGGGACACTTTAACTCACCAGAGGTTGCAGTAGCTTACTAGTAAATGACATTGTAAAGAAACTACTCAAGCTTTTGTATACCTTCTTGGTCACCATATTTGTTTCTGCTTCTGGATTTACAAGTGATTAACCTTTGATAGAATTGAAAGGCACAAAAAGCTTCACAGAAGCCCATGAAGGTGAACAAAACATAAACTGAGAGAATACTGAGATTTCAGGAAAGAATTTTTTTTGAGGAAAATTAGAAACCTTTGAAAGAGGAGCTCGGTTAGAGATCTCAACCTCCAGAGATGGTTTGGAAATCTATCTTAAAGTCTATCATTATCACTAATGCGAGTCAGGTGGCTGAGCGGTGAGGGAGTCGGGCTAGTAATCAGAAGGTTGCCAGTTCGATTCCCGGCCGTGCAAAATGACGTTGTGTCCTTGGGCAAGGCACTTCACCCTACTTGCCTCGGGGAGAATGTCCCTGTACTTACTGTAAGTCGCTCTGGATAAGAGCGTCTGCTAAATGACTAAATGTAAATGTAATGCCAAGGTAGCCATTGTCCAAGGAAGAAGACAGTAAAGCAGCTGGAATTTAGCAACACACAGAACAAACTGTACAGTTCAGCTGCTTCCTCTCTGTCATCTATGATTCGTAATTCCCCCCAGGTTCAGCCCTGTGCTAAAGAAGCTCTGTAGCTCCAGTTCTGCTGCCTAGGCCATACAATGTAATATAATCACACTTGGGATTGATATGAATTAAATTATCTACAACTGTATAAGGTATGCAGTGATCATGCAATCCTCTGCAACTACTTTTAGATTTCAGGATAGACCTTAAACCATCATTCTTCACTTTGTCATTCAAACGATGTGTCATATGGGCAGCTCTGAAGAGCACAGGAGGCTGTTAGAACCATGAGCCCTGGCTTCACTTTGACGATACAGCAAGGTCTACTGCTGGGATAAAACATGCATTTAGAACATCTCTGAAGCTCCTCCCTTTTAAAACGCAAATCATTTAAAATGTTCTATTTAAATAACTCTATTACAATTACCAGTTACTTAAATCACCTTATAATATAATCTTGATTATTGCCCATTTCCAATTATTAGGTCATGTATATGATGGTTTAGGCATAATTTAAGTTTTTGTGGCGAAAAGTAAAGCTAACAGTAGCTAACTAACTAGCCGCAGTCAGAAACGTCACTACCAATGTATAAAAGTCACAAACCCGCGTGCGATTACAGTACTAGAACATCAGTCTTTAACTTCTGGGAGATAGCTAACGTCCTAAAACTGCAAGACAGCTGCAGAAACGCCAGAAGCCCTAGCTTCCAGCAACAACTTTGTTAGAATAATCTTCTTTCAAAGGGGGTTATTTAGTAATGAATGAATGCAATATGAGTAAATGCTTACAAATATCACTAGAAGGGAATAACTTAAGAGGAAGTCATATAGGTTCGGACCATTTTTCCTCACTGTACAATTTCCCCAGAAATTGTACCCTCTCTAGTTACAGATCCAGTCTGTCCAATTAGATCCATTCTGGCTACTTCTGTCCAATGACTTTCAGCCAAGCAACTGCTTTCAAATCAGATCCTATCCTGCAACTTCTGACCAATTAGATACATTTTTGTCAATTTTATACCAACATTGTGGGACAGTTTATTGTGTCTGTTTCCTGTAAACACAGTCTTTCTCAATTGGGTGGGTGATTTCCCAGGAAAGGTGATTCACTGCAGGCACATGCAGGACAGCCTCGGCCCGGGTCCTTCCTGACCCTCCAGTCTGATGAGGGGCTTTCCAAGGGAGTACCCCGGCAGGAGGTGTTGAGATAGATACATTTTGTTTGTTCCTCAGGAAGAAGGATGTACAACATATATGGAGGTATGTTGGTTGTCTTCACAGATGTTGGCTGTCTTAGTGGTGTTTTGGCCTGTCTTGATGATGAAACATTAACTCTAAAGCTGCGTTGTCAGTATTGGCCCCCATAATAAATGTGCTTTTGAATCTAACCACTATACATTAGTCACATTGTCCCTATTAAGGACAATGTGTGTTTGATGTTGACATAATGTCCTCAATTAGATCTGAAGGGAAGGCAGACACTAAAGCTAACATACTCTCCAACCATCCTCCCAATTACTTCAGAGACTCAGTAACGTATTGATTCCATCTCTTTAAGAACTTTGTTTTGGCAAGTAAGTCTTTTAACATATTCTTGGCTCGTCAGCAATACCACTCTGGGAAACCAGGAAGGCTTGAGATGGCCTGGATATTGATTGCTGGGTTATGTGTCCTTTCAGTCCATCCTTTGGCTCCTCAATACAGTCTGGTTGAAGTTGTTTCCTTTTAACAGCTGTCTCCTTCCCCTACTGTTAGATTGACCAAACCTTAACCTCAGCTTTAGGGTTGGAACGTGCCACGTTGGTTTGGTGACCTTAAGGTCAAGTTGTGGTTAAGGGTCACTTTTAGGGTCAGGATAGGCATTTTTTCAGAGCCTACATAGTTTTTTAGGTCAGTACTACAGACCATCTATAATGTGCTCCTTGCTTTCATCAAGCAAACAACAGTCAGACAATTATCACAAATCCCATTGAGCAATTATCCTTTATCATTCTGCTCGTTTTATAGCTTGACTGATGCCATTAGCTTCAGTTTATCCTTCTCCCCATCTGTCTGAACCAGACTGACTCTAATTAGTTTATCTCAGGGGCTGCTGACACTGGGAGGCTTCCATCAATCGGATTTGAGCAGGGGGCAGATATGGTAACGGCCAGCCACCGGCTGACAGGAGGTCAGATGTTTTCCCCCAGGTGAAGGGAGAAGAGAGATGGTGGAGAGACCAGAGAGAGTCTGGAGGAGCACTCTGTCTGTCTCAGGGGGTGGGCTGTCGAGGAATTAAATACTTTCAGATACTTGTTGGTGCCTGGAGTGTCTAGTAAGTCATCTTATTTTTTTTTTTTTTTTATGTGTATATTTGCGAACAGGCGTAACTCTCTACTGTGGAAAACAAGAGAACTTACCAGGCTCCATGTATTTTAATTTCATTTAATTTTCATATCATTATTTTTTCTAGATAAAGCTTCAGGTGTGGCATTTTGACAAAAACAAACAGACACCATAATGATGGTAAATGTAAACATTTACACAGTTTATTGGAACAAATAGACATTCCCGATCCTTGTGTAACTCCAGTTAAGAGTTGTTGGATTTGAATGCTGACTCTGAAGAGGAAGGGAAACAAAGCAGGTAAATGAGGTTCTACGGCATTGTGGGAATGCTTACATTTATTATGAGGAAATGAAGAAAATGTGTGGCGAGTACTGTAATCCACTCACATCTCTTTGCTGTGTTATTGCTTTTCTAAACATAGTCTCAGAGACGGCAATGTTTTCCTCTCAGAGACAAGGCAGCAGACCATCAACATTTCATCAACCGCTATGATTCCACAGGCAACTAGAACAGATATCAACAACAACAACAAACATACACTGAAAATTCTTGAAAAAATACAAACCAGACGTTCTAGGGTTGAGAGAAAGAGTAAATCATTTGTTCAGTGTCCGTGCAGAGTATAAACACCAAACATGTTTATCTTAATTGCAAAACTGATAAACAGCTGTCACGGTCCCTGACTGGAATGGAAAGGATGTGTTTACTATCAAGCTGGCTACACTGACAGACACCCCAGCCTTGGGCGCTGCTGGAGCAAGAGGATGCTCCCTTATCAGAGCAACAGAGCCAGGGAGAACACCCACCTCAGTGGCTCTCTTATCAATATGACCCTAGACACAGAGCTCCAAGTCGGCCAGGACTTCAAGGATGTGGGCTCAGGTTCTCTGTTTTCACTTAATTTGCTGTTTGTGGTTTGTCATCTGTTTTTTGGTGGGGGATGAAAAGGTTCATAATAATGTGGGCAGTGTGTCTCTTGTGTGCCTTGTTATAGATGGATGTATGGTGAAAGATGAAAGACCTGCTCCTTTCTTATTCCGTCGATCAGTGCTCCTATATGACCTCCATGAACACAGAGGGGTAGATTACCTTCAGATCCTGCAGGAAATGAAGGAGAAATCAAAACATATGAACGTAATACCACATACATGGATGCTCTGTATCGTTTTTGATTGCGTCTGTGCTTTGTGCTGGACCTGACAGCAGCCCGAGGCTCATTATAGCGTCTGTCTGGTTGTGGTTGTGATTCCCAGGCCTGGACTCAACCAGGAGAGGAGGAGGACCTGAAGGAACCCAGCGTCTAATGGCAGACCAATAAACAGAGGAGACACAGCTAGGAAGGTATCATTAAACTGTAACTAGCCTTCAGATGCTGTGTATCCGTACAGACTGATGACACTAGCTTTTTATGTCCTTTGGAGAGTATAGAGAGTAGTATTCAGCTAGACAAATATATCAATGATTTACAGTACCAGTCAAAAGTTTGGACACATTTTCCCAGTACTGTAAAAAAAGAGGGTTTGCTCTGGTTCTAGGGGTGCGCTCAACCAGGTCATGCACGCTACAGATTCGATGTCACAGAGTTGCTCTTACTGCGGTTGCTGTGGAATAACTACTCCCTCGTCATTTGAAATCAAAATGGTTTCCTCTGAGTTGTACATAATAAAAATACATAATTGCTTTAATTTAGTCAAGTTTTTTGTGTTACTGGGTTGCTGTTGCTGACAGAACTGAATATAATAGACAATGGAGAAGTTGCAGAACAGAGAGTAGACAACATAAACTCTCCTTAAGAAGCTTTAAAGTGAAGATGTTTTGACAGTCTGGTATTCTTTACTATTTCTGGAGGGTTAATTCATCCAATTAAGGAAGCTGCACACTTGTCGTAGCCAGTAAAAAGGATCATTACTGGAAATATTCACGATTAACGTGTGGGAGTACAGTAATGACTTGGAGACTTTGTTTAATTATGTAGACATGGTTTTACATATACGTGTTTAATTACTTGTCAAAGACAGTTAAACATATACTTTACATTTAGCTGAATAGACACACACACACATTTTATGTTCACGCCTTGGAGGGTTGTGATTGCATATAGCGTTGATTCGACAAATCAAAAAATGCGAAAGGGCAACTGGCTGCAGAGAGGGTGTGACTCCTCGTACCACCGGGCCAGATAAGACATGCCAAGTGTTGTCGAATGATCTTATCAGCCATCTCTTCTGGGCAGGATGATTGCAGAAGCAGATCATGTGGGGCTTTCATGCCATACATCTAATTACCATCTCAAAGACACCATCCTTGTTATCTGCGATGACTCATCACGGGTGTTTTTAAGTGCAATCTTGCATTAATGAAGGCCCTGGAGGGTGTGTGAGTGCTGGAGAACATGGAGTCTATTATCGAGGAGAGATCGATGAGCAGAGTGAGAGTTTACTTTATCTTTAAGTTCTACATATATACACAAACATATAAACCCATCAGAATCAGAATTCGGTTTATTCGCCATGTATGTTATACAAACCCAGAATTTACTGTGGCAGGGAAGTGCAAAACACTAAACATATACAGATCTTAAATTAAGAAAAGTACAAAAGTTTAACTATTTCTAAGAACTAAACAATCTAAGAATACAACAATTTAAATATAAAATAAAATATATATAAAAATAAGAATAATGAGCAGCGTGAATGGTCAACATAGTACAATGGGATACTGAGATAAAGTGGCTTATGCATACTGAATTGCCATTAGATGGACTTCTAATAGTTAAATAAGTGAATGAATGTCAATGTGAGTCCTTGGCCTTGTTGAAGAGGCCAGTAGCAGATGGAAAGAAACTGTTCTTATGGCGTGAGGTTTTGGTCCTGATGGACCGCAGCCTTCTGCCAGAGGGGAGTAGCTGGAACAGGGAGTGACCAGGGTGGGAGGGGTCGGCCACAATCTTCCTCGCACGCCTCAGGGTCCTCGAGGTGTGCAGGTCCTCAAGGGTAGGCAGATTGCAGCCGATCACCTTCTCAGCAGTGCGGATGATACGCTGCAGTCTGCTCTTGTCCTTGGCAGTGGCAGCAGCGTACCAGATGGTGATGGAAGAGGTGAGGATGGACTCAATGATGGCTGTGTAGAAGTGCACCATCATTGTCTTTGGCAGGTTGAATTTCTTCAGCAGCCGTAGGAAGTACATCCTCTGTTGTGCTTTTTTGGTGAGGGAGCTGATGTTCAGTTCCCACTTGAGGTCCTGGGAGAGGATGGTGCCCAGGAAGCGGAAGGACTCCACAGTGTTGACTGGGGAGTCGCACAGGGTGATGGGGGTGAGTGGGGCTGTATTCTTCCTGAAGTCCACAACCATCTCCACTGTCTTAAGAGCATTGAGCTCCAAGTTGTTCTGGCTACACCAGGTCACCAGGTTGTCAGCTTCCCACCTATAGTCAGACTCATCCCCGTCAGAGACGGGGATGACTTCAGAAGTTTGACAGACGGATGACTTCAGAAGTTTGACAGACGGATGACTGGAGGTGCAGCTGTTGGTGTACAGGGAGAAGAGCAGAGAAGATCCGGTGCTGATGGACCGGGAGTCAGAGACTTGTGTTCCCAGCTTAACGCACTGCTTCCTGTCAGACAGGAAGTCTGTGATCCACCTGCAGGTGGAGTCGGGCACGTTCAGCTGGGAGAGCTTGTCCTGAAATACTACATACTGTGTACGTAGTACCCACACACAAGCAAGAGCGTGTGTACAGTATGTACACACGCTCACACAGGTTGTGGTGCACTGCCTCGCACTGCCTCGCACTGCCTCACACTGCCTCGCACTGCCTCGCACAGCCTCGCACTGCCTCGCACTGCCTCTTCGCAGCTAGAAGGTTCTAGGTTTGATTCCTACTTGGGACTTGCCAGTGCTCAGGAGGGCTGTGTCCTGGATCTGTCTTTTTGCACATGGGTTTTCTCCACAGAGCACCCCACATAAAAACATGCAGAACCGATCACTCAGGGATCACGTGGGAGTGCTTGGAGTAGTACTATTACCAATAAGCAGCTTGCTCCAGCTACTCATGAGGATATGCCTCTTTGTTTTCTTGCTTGCCTCTTCCTGTCACCCAAACAAAATATCACATGGGAGAGCTTTAATGAAAAAGTCTTCCATGCACTACTGACTACTGGCTGTTTTGTTTGTCACTAATCCTAAGGAGATGATTGTCTTGAGGACCTTGGATGGGGGCCTGGTTGTCTTCTGTTTTCTTCACTCAGTTGACGATCAAGAGGTCAATTCTGCCGACACAGAAACATCAAGTGATGCTTCTCAAAGCATGTAGCCCATACACTCATCGTTCGTGTGACACACAGTACGACAACTAAGACACAAGCCTCCCTATACTGTCTATTAACGTGTATAGAGCAAAGGGAATGCTTTACAACCTCCTTCTTGTCAACATCCTTCTCCCCCTTCTCCTCCCCCGCTTTCAAGGTTGACTAAGCTTGGATGCAGTCAGATAATGAACATCAGAGTTTATGCTCCTTCTCTTAATCACTTAATACGATGGTGTGAGAAGGAGAGGCAGTGCCCAGCCTCACTGTGAACATCCGTGTTCTCCCCTCATCTCTCTCTTCCTCTTCCTCCTCCCTCCCTCCCTCCCACCATGTAGAGGGGGACAGACCTGTCACTACTAAACATCTTCTCAGTGTCCTCCCTCAAAGAAAAAAATCCTTCGCTGACTCCTAAAATAATCCTTTCTGACAGCAACCCCGGCAGATTTAGTAAACATGAGTAGAGGCAGGAGTGATTTAAAAGTTAGATAACCACACACAAGCAAGACCCTGTTCATCTGTTATGATTCTCAGCGGCAGATAAATATTCAGAGAGGAGTGATGTAAATTCGGGAACTTTGGATGAATTATTGATGCTCTTTTTTGAGAAAAAAGGTCAAAAGGGTTTCACACAGCCTACGGACCTCACATTGCCGCTAACCCAGAGGAATGAGCAGGTTGGCCATTGTTGCCTGTGTAAGTTCGTAATAAACAAACATTTTCTTCCCTCAGACATGTCTGTTCTCGGAATACAGGGTCATATTTCTTAACGTGTCAAGAGTCACAACCCTTCGTCAGGACATCTGGAGACATTTCCTCTTTGTACCCTGTTGTTGCAAACAGCAGAAATACGTTTTCAGAGAGGGACAACCAGAAACAGAAGAAGCCAAGAAACGTTCAACGATGAGCTTGAAGATTAGCCTTGGCTTGACAACATCTCATTATATAAAAAGGAAGTTGCTCAGAAATTGGGTTACCTTCATACACAGTCTTGAACACTCTCATAAAAAAAGTTTACATATTACTGTAAACAGATGCAATGGTGTCAAAACCTGCATAAAGGATGGCAATTAAATTAATGTACTATGATATATCTCTCCTTGAACTCAACAATTTGGTTCCAAATTGCAGTTATGATTGGAACAAGGAGAAACCCACTATCTCTGGAGAAAACACTTAACAACATTCAGTGTAGACAGCAATTCTAAATGTTTCTGTATTGTTTTATTGACGTCTACAGAAGCAAATTCCTTGTCAAGGGAATGAGTAACTAATCAGAAGACACAAAAGAGCAGAATGTGTGCCGTGTGTTTACAGAGACCACTGTGATTCAGTTCCACATCCCAAAGACATATTACTGAAACAGAACGAGGTAGCCAGTCTAATTAGAATAATATAGGAATGGACAGGCAGGGAAGCTGAACAAACACCTAAGGTTACGTTCCTTCATAAACATTTACTGTCAAATAAACAGGAGCCGACTGCTTAATGAACATTATGTTTGTTCAGTACAGTATGAGGATTACGCAGCTTAGCCAAACAAATAAGGTATCTGTGTGACTGCAGGGCCACAGGGTGTGTGATTGGCAGACCGGCAGGTCTGTTCACCGGGTGCAGACACACAGTAAATCTCCCCCTGTGGACAAAACAAGAGAGTGGGCAGAGAGATAACACATATTTCCTGGTGGGGCGTTTTCAAACATGGACCCATTATTACATTCATGTGCAAATGAGTGCCTGATGGGTTATATTAGTTGTCCTGGTTTTCAATATCTCTGCAGGGACGACTGGAAAATGAACAGGGATTGATATATTTCTATTGCAAACAAACAGAAGAAAAGTCAATGCATTTTATATCCAGGTGTAGATATACTCTGAGGATTATTGCGTAACACAAGGTTAACCTAGTTGTGGTGCAGTGGTTGTTGATTATTGATCAGTGGAGTAATTTCCTTTTCAGACCAACGTGGGAAGCTGGAGAGATGTTTGCCACATTTTCAATTTTCTTTCACTCAAGAGAACGCAACAGGGAAATAGATTTTTCTTCGCATTCCTAACATAGAACAATTTCTGAGAAACTGGTACATCACTATCGTAAGTGCAACATAAAGAGAATAGAAAGATGAAAAAAGAAGAGTGAAATGGAACGACTACATATGATAAAAAACATAAAAGTAACTTTTTAATCACTGAAAAAATACACAATTTATTTATAGCCTCCTGAGACAAATGTATAAAGCGCATGTGTAGATGTTCATACCGGTGCTAAATCTGGTCTTTTAAATAATTACGTAAATCCCAATGATGAGAATGCTTCAGTATGTTCAAGGATCTGTACTCAAGCAGTAGCCTGGAGGATATATTGGTCTTTACAGTGAATAATTCAATTCACGTCTGCCTCGCACAGCATATGAAATGCCAAACAACTGACAGCTCCCTGACTAGCCTTCCACCTGCTACACTGCCTCTGCTGGCAACCTCTGCTCCCCTGCTGTGTGAATGTGTGTGTGGTGTGTGTGGTGTGTGTGGTGTGTGTGCGTGTGTGTGTGTGTGTGTGTGTGTGTGTGTGTGTGTGTGCGTGCGTGTGAGAAAGGGACAAGCAATTCTGCTACTCTGTCAACTTTCAGGCCCAAATTGAAGGCACAGCTTTCAACTCTGGAGAGACCACTTAAATCTCTGCTCAGGTCTACTCTGTAGGTGTTATGTGTAAATTTATTACTTTTGTAGCTATGAACAGAACAGTGTAAATCATAAAAGCTATGTGATAAGAAAGGTAGGCTACATCACAGATCTGTACAGTATCACTTTACAAGCTGCAATAAGCCATTAGAACAGAACTGCTGATGAATGTCTGAATCTTTACGACCTCTATTTGCAGGTGGCAAACATCTTCTTGGGTGCTGAGCTACAAGTGAGAGACACTGGATATAAATCAGCTTCTTATAATCCCTGTGGAGGAAAGCCTCAAATCGTGGGAAACCAAACAAATGACAGATCGGCTTGGGTGGAGAGGATTCTTCATTTTTGTAATTAATGGCGCATGTCCAGCGTTCTGCTGTGAGTCCCTTCTCTCTGACAAAGAAACAGATTGCTGCAGACAGAATTGGCAGACCGTGTCGCCACATTGTGTTCTGAGCATCCTGTTGCATCCTAAAACTCCCAGATTGTCCAATCCCGTCAGCTCCCCGAAAGTAGGAAATGGTGAAAACACAAAAAGAGCAATTCATGGATCATGACAAAACTCGGAGGATTCACTCACAGGGGCTCAGGAGCTGTGGGGGCTTCTGTTCTTCCTCCGGTAGGGTAGGGTTGCAGGATGGAGAGATGCTCTAAGAAAGGGCCACAGGACCTCAAGGGAAAAATAGGGGCCATAGCAATGTTTTGAACAGAACTCACCCTCTTCCCTGCACAGTCTCTCTGTGGTAGCCAGAGACTGAATGCTTTCTACCCACTGTTGACTTTTGAATGAAAGCCAACAAATTCAATCTGTTGTCGATAAGGGGTGTGTGTGTATGTGTCTGTATCGCTTTGCCTGCGGGTACATGCACGTCAGTGTGTGTGTGTGTGTATATACTTATTTGTTTCTATTTTTGTGTGTATGGCTGCAGGGCTGGCCCGACCCAATAAACAAACAAAACATTTGTTTCGGGCCCCCGAAAAAACATTTGTAAAAAAAAAAAGCCAAAATTGCCAATCAAACGGGCCTCATACATTATATTTGTTGAAGGGCCCCAAAACCCTAGGGCCGGCCCTGTGTGGCTGCATCTGTGACTGTGTGTGTGTTTGTGTATGGTTTGAGTGTGTGCATGTGTATTTGCTCATGTGCATTGTGAGGACCTCGTTAGCTTTTCCTCTGAAGGGAAAGGCTAGTGGACGTGAGTGACAACACGCTCTGACTGTTACAACACGCTCTGACTGTTACAACACGCTCTGACTGTTACAACACGCTCTGACTGTTATAACACGCTCTGACTGTTACAACACGCTCTGACTGTTACAACACGCTCTGACTGTTACAACACGCTCTGACTGTTATAACACCCTCTGACTGTTACAACACGCTCTGACTGTTACAACACCCTCTGACTGTTACAACACGCTCTGACTTTTACAACACGCTCTGACTGTTACAACACGCTCTGACTGTTACAACACGCTCTGACTGTTACATACGTGGAAGAAAGATCAGCCAGGCCTGATGCCACATCATACCTTCTGGAGAGAGAGAGAGAGAGAGAGAGAGAGAGAGAGAGAGAGAGAGAGAGAGAGAGAGAGAGAGAGAGAGAGAGAGAGAGAGAGAGAGAGAGAGAGAGAGAGAGAGAGAGAGAGGGAGGGAGGGAGAAAGAGAGACAGAGAGAGGGAGTCATCTTAGCTTAGTAAAGGTAATTGAGTTTTGAGTGTGTCAGCCACAGCCAGATAAATCTGTTCAAATGTAAAAGCGTTGCTTTTGTGAAGCTTGTTCTCCAGGTAGTTCTCTCATTCTTCATCTGTTGCTCTGTTTAGTTGGAGATGTTGAAAGTCTTTAGGAAATGTTGCTCAGTTGCATTTTGGTCCATCTATAGAATCCATCAGCATCCATCCCAAATTAATTTGAAGGAGAACAAAACAATAAGGAACTCCTCCTTATCTTCCTCCTTCCCCTCGTCCTCTCCCTTCTCTCGCTCCTTCTCCTCCTCTTCTCCTCCCACCTTCCAGTTTACCCTCCACCAGCGGAAATACGTAAATTACCGCCCTGTAAAGCACCATGACATACAGAGTAATTGCACATTAAAAACAGATTAAGCAGAATTTGATGCCGTTCTCTCTCTCTGCAACTATAAATATAAATGTCTGTGTGTACATTTGAAGGAATATGTGTGTAATTTTGTGCGTAAGTGGTTCTGTCTCTGAATTTGGGGACCTGCATGTGTGTGCATGTGTCTGAGTGCGTGTCTGAGTGTGTGCGTGTGCACCGGCATGAGTGTGTGTGTCCAGACTGGGATGAATGTGTTCAGTGCAGGCTCTGAGGTGAGGAAGGGGCTGAGGGCTAAGCTTCTGCAGATGAAGTGTCGTGTTCCACTCAAGACGACAGTTTCATTAACCCAAACCCTGTACCCTCGACATGACTGATCACAGCCGCCCCAAACTCCCCTATACACCTCCCCACGACTTTCACAAGTTAAACTAGATGGAGGACGAGAGCGAGAGAGCGGGGGAGAGAGAGAGAAAATGAGAGGGTAAGATGCAGAGTTTCCTCTGAGAATGAAGGGCACTTTTATGGACTTACCGTTTATGGCTCCTCTTTCAGTCTCCTTCGAAACCTTTATAACGATGAGGAACATTTATTGTGTTTCTCATTGATTAAGGCCTCACTGCTGACCTGCTGTCCTTGAAGCAATGCAGAACTCTGGCCATCAGCCCACAAACTGTCAGTTTGCCTGCCTGCCTGTCTGCCTGCCTGTCTATTTGTCTGTGCCTGCCTTTCTGTCTGTCTCTCTGTCTGTCTGTGCCTGCCTGCCTGCCTGCCTGCCTGCCTGCCTGCCTGCCTGCCTGCCTGCCTGCCTGCCTGCCTTTCTGTCTGTCTGTCTGTCTGTCTGTCTGTCTGTCTGTCTGTCTGCCCACCTGCCTGTCTGCCTATGTCAGATTTTGATATTTGGGGACCTTTTGGGTGATATCATCATGTCCGGTGACAGACCCTCATCCTCCTTTACTCCCACCTCCACTTTCTATCCCTATTCCTATTTGATGTTATTTTCCTACACTTCCATCTCCTCCTCCCCTTCCTCCTTCTTCTGCAGTTGAATGTTTGACAGATAAATGCATTTCAATCAGAGAAGGCTCATTTCCTAAATGGGTTTTACAAGGTTTAAACTCAACCCCTTGTAGTTACAGTATGTGTGGGTTGTGTGTGTGCATGTGTGTGTGTCTGTGAGTGTATAGGGGAGGGGGGGGTTGGAAGTGAGCGTATTTATTACAGTAGGCAGGCAAGCATGCATGCAGTGATTTGGCGAATGTGTGTGAGTCTGTGTGAGTCTGGGAGCAAGTCTCTGTGTCACATTTAGCAGCTGTTATCATTCAGAAATCTCTGTTCTAAAATCTCCCAGAATTGGATGGAACCCAGTTTACTTAGCTGCAGGTTATGTGTTCCTGGCTGCAGATTCTGTGTTTTTGTTCCACATTCTGAGTACTAAGGTTCTTTGTGTGTGACATGTTTGTCAGTATTTCTCTACTTGCAGGTAATCGTACACTCTACAATGGGTGGGGAACAGATTGTTAATGGACATCAAAATATCTACCCTAGAGTGATGCCAAGTTGTGAGTCCAATCGAGACATTTCCCTCTATAATAATATTCCCTCAATAATGTGTTTTTGTGCATGGCCGCACTCTGTGTCTGTTCACGCACTGTGAACAGACTCATAGTCTTAGTCGTGACCTGTGGGATAAATACAACAGGTACTGTTTCACGAAAGACCAACCTTCCCTTTCAAGCTTTTAGCAAACAGTCCTGCTTGTTTGCAGATGCTTTTAGCATATGGTACTGAGATGTCCATTACCGTCCTGTATGTCTGAGAGGCTGTAAGGTCGTGTATTGTACAGTACATCATCTGTGCTTATGCTGGCAGTACCATTAGTAGTAGGAAGATACAACAGAAAATGACTTTGGTCATTGACATGGGTTCTGAATATGGATGATTTCCAGAAATATCAAACTGGTCCTACACCTATGACATATTACTTAGACACTGACTCTTAAGTATACAGGCCTATCAAACATTCACACAATACTTTCCCCAAACAGAGATCGTTCTCTCCTTTTGTCTCGGGTGGACCCACCTACATAGAAGCCAATCTGTTCTCAGGTAATGAAGTATTTCCCCGTGGTTCTGTGGTTACAGGCTCCCCTACTCAATCGCTCCACCCCCACACACAGTAATCACCATTTTCCGAGACTTGCCTCCACCCACCCGCTATGCCATCTTGCACAATCACAAGGAGTTAGACATCCCATAGATCACTACTCTGAGAGAGAAAGAAAGGAAGTAGACAGAATGAGAGAGAGACAGAGAGATAAGGGAAAGAGAAAGATTGAAGGTAGGGTTAAAGGAGCATGAAAAGCGAGGAGGGAGAACATACATTTTGTAACTTTGTAGTCAGATTAAACTCAAGATTACCAACAGATTAGTTTTGATTAACTGTTGAGTTACAGTTTAGGAGTGAACTAACCATTTACAGCTTCAGACAGGAGAGACATTCAACCCACTCTTTTACCTTGCCAGATACTCCTCCGGTTTACCACCTCTGTTTTTAATCTGTGTTCATTGGGGGGGGGGGGGGGGTGGGGGGGAGTTTGGGGGGGGTTGGACACTTCATTAGAAAGTTGGGGAGGATCAGCAGCAGTGAACGACCTTCTGTGGAATTTTACGGAAACACATGACGTTCCTTTGCTAGATCTCCCCTACCCCCACCCCCTCTCTCCCTGACGGAAAGAGAAATATAAACAGTCCGTGTGTCTGTGTGTGTGTGCTTGTGTCTGTAATGTTATGGGAAGAAGATGTCATGCTGGAGTTTCAGGGGCTAGGACCCAGGGGAGAGGAGCTGGCAGGGCAGATTACTCATCTGTGAGAGGGGGCAGCATAATGCGTCTCACACATACATTCACTTCTCTTGCTTTCTTATCTCTCTTACACACAAAGCCCTGCAGGGCCACCACAGCTGGGGTGAGTGGGAGTGTGTGGGTGCCACGGGAACAATTTTCAAACACCACCTACTTCCTTTCACCCTCTTCTTGGCAGGTTCTTGCTCCAGACCAATGGGTACAGACCCAGAGCACATCCTGTGACAACTGTGAGCCAATCAGAAAGGTTGTGATGTGATCTGATGGGTCATTTCTTTGTATGCTGAGATAATATTATCCCCCAGTCATCTTTTGATTGACAGCTGGTCTCAGATGGAATTTGACCTTCCTGTCATGAGGGAAACCTTTCTGTCATGTGTATGTGTGTGTGTCGGGGGATGGGGGGGGGGGACTGGCCTTGCCCAGACGACTGGAGAGGAATTACAATGAGGGACTTTATAAGTATTCCTATCAGATAACTTCATGGTGGACAGATCCTCTGCCGAGGGGGACTTGAGGGATGAACAAGCTCCAGGCTTAGAAGAAGAAACCCTTAATTTATCACAACCATGGTGGAACACATCACGGTGGAGAACACATCCTTCTTCCTCCCATCCGTCCATTCTCCCAGGTCAGCTAGGAGCAGCAAGTCCAAGTGCTCACCCATATCCTGGCCAGGAACATGGGCAGGAGAACGGTTTGTTCTGCATGTTTTTATATCCTGGTGAGCACACGGAAAACATGTACGCTGTACACAGAAGGGCCCGAGAGACACCTGAGCACTGAACAAGGCCCCATGCAGGAATCTAACCCTGGACCTTGTTGCTGAGAAGCGACAGTGCAAGGCACCGTGCCACATGGGATAATTGTTGCCGTCTTTTTAAGTGGCGACGTGACGCGATGAACCTGAGTGTGTTCAGTCTAAGAGTAAATCCCTTCTTGCGCACAGAGCTTGGTACTCACAGTCTTGGAATCATAAGAGTTTGTGTGTGTGTGTGTGTGTGAGAGAGAGTTAGAGGGAGAGAGGATTGAAACAAATAGTTCATGTCAACAACCTGATCTAAGACAATTTCGTTCTTTGTTTCTGTCAGGGTGTATTACCAGTGAGCCAAGACTGGCTGTCCTACCAGCCGTCACCTTGTCAACAAGGATTTCTTACCATTATCCTCTCTCGTCATCACCAACCTTTCCAGTCAGCTTGGGTCCAAGTACCTTACGTGGAATCACAGACCAAGACTCCACTCAAAAGAAAATGTTTAGCTCTTCTCCTTCAGTGTTTTGGGATATTCAGCCTTATTATGTGTCACATCTTGCTTCTCCCTGCGGCCCCTCTGTTAATGGTTCCAACACCTGCAAACAAAACAATTGCATTTATGACCATTGTTACTCAATGGACGAGTTTAACCAAAATTGGTGACCAGTGAGTGATAAGTTCATGTTTCGTTTTTTTTACTGGGTCAACGTAAGGAAAATCGTATAAAATCAGTTTGATGGAACAAAACGTAGGCCTAGATGAAACCGCCGGGGATTGAACCACAGACCAGCCACCAGCTGAAGGCCCATTAGGCCAAAGTAACATTCCTGGACAGGCTTCATGTAAGGTCAGGAGGAGATGGAGACATAACGTGAGAAAATGCGTCATCTACAGAACCATCATAACTCACTACTCATCACACATGGGATATGTCAAACCAGAGAGAGATGTTTACAGTGTCCGTATGCGTGTGTGTGAGAGAGAAAAGAGAGAGAGTGTGTATGTGTGTATGTTTACAGTACGTGTGCTGTTTGTCCTATGTTTTGGCCCAGTATTTCAATTTTCCACTCTTACACCCCATTCTCTGGTCAGAGATGGAAGGATTTTCGTGATTTCCGAACATGACCAGAAAGTTTCATCCGTGACCAGAACTATTGAACTGTGTGAAGTTTTTAAAAGCAGGTCAAGAAAAGTAATTTTCCCCTCTGATGCTGCTGTCATCCTGCTGTGCTTTTGCAACAGAGTTCTGCGTAAGAGACTTTCTGCACTATCCACACACTATTTCACAATGTCTGACCTATGAAATTGGGCCAAAATCAGTCTTTAGCAGGCCAAACCATGCCTTTCCCTGTCCCCTGTATCTCTTATACTATTGACACTGCTGAGTCTGAACAAACTTGGTCAGAGATCAAAATAAATTGATTATTCAATGTAAACTCCTGATCATACACCGATTGGCCCGCCACCTCCGTGTTTGTGAGGGGGTGGGGGGGGCCACATCTGTGTTGAGTCTGCTGCTGTGTCCAACACAGACTCACTAAACAGACACAAAGGGATTATAGTGCTAGAGGGAGAGCTGCAGGAAGAGCTCTCATTCTGCACAGGCAGATTCAGCTGTTTGTTGGTCCACAGATGGGGCCTCATTACATCTCTCACATAAACATGTGAAACATCTAGTGAAGATAGCAACCCAAATATTTCTATATCGTCTTGCACGATCCAACCAATGATAGAAAATCGCCATCGGGGTAGTCAATATTATTGTATGTGCACTCAAGCCCTCACTGATCAAAGCAGCCTAACTGTTAGATGCTCGTCAGATAGCCTGGAGGGAACAGCTTGTACCGGCTGTGGACAGGGTGAGAGGAGAGACTGCGTTTAGCTTCACTGGAAGCCGGTGGGTGGGTAACAGCAACCAATAAACCTATTCTAGGATAACAATGGAGTGACTGAGCAAGGAGACCCGTCTATATCCACACTCTGTTCAGATCCACATCTGAGAGACTTCTGGGTGCCCCATGGACATGCCGTCAGAGCAGTGGCGTTGTTACACATAAAACTTTACTGGGGCACATATCCCTGTTTTTTCTTCCAAACGTGTTGCGCACAATGCACTACTAGGCTATAGAAACTCCCCTTGCTTAACCCACTATACAACAGACATTTAGGAAAATGTTAATGCAATTAACTATTTATCTTTTGTCACCCGTCTTAGTAAAGTGAATCAACTCTCTCTGTAGACACATATTTGCATATTATGATAAAAATGGACATGGCTCAATAAGGAGCTTTGCATTTCAATTAACTTCATTTCAATTCAATTAATGTGCTTCTTCCATGTCTGCTTCTTGGTTTCCATTTACTCTTTGGAGCCGTATTCTGCTCTGCCAAAAACGTGTTTATCCGAAGCCACCCACCCCACATACTGTCACATAAACACATTTACATTTTACATTTAGCAGACGCTCTTATCCAGAGCGACTTACAGTAAGTACAGGGACATTCCCACCGAGGCATGTAGGGTGAAGTGCCTTGCCCAAGGACACAACATCAATTGACACGGCCGGGAATCGAACTGGCAACCTTCAGATTACTAGCCCGACTCCCTCACCGCTCAGCCATCTGACTCCCATGACATTAACATCCAAATGCACAATCACACAGTGACAGCCATTTGAAAAGTGGTTAGAGACAGCATCTTCCTCCTATATTGTCTCTGCACATTTTCTGTCCTCTTCTCAACCCTTCAGATGTCTAGTAACATACTATAAACAACACAAAGGGACTGGAATTATGTTTAACAGCAAAGTCCCTCAAAGTCCATGAGCCCTCCTGTCAGTTCTATTCAACAGTGTAAAGTAAAATGGACAACTCTTTCACCTTGCAACAAAAGAAAAGCGTGACGGATGAGCGAGAGCCTGAGTGGGAGTGAGAGGATGACGCCCACCTGCTCAACTACGGCTGATCCTGGTAGATAGGACACAGGAAGGAAACTATAATTGAGAGGTGGATTTACCAATGAGCTGAGGATAGCCTTGGCAAAGCCAAGACAGACTGATCGATGACAGATGCCCCTCCCAGGCCGTCCATTAGGCCGACCTCACTGTCCATTTACAACACACCCACAGCTGCTCAGGGAAGGCCGGCAATTCTGCATTTGTTGACAATAAATGCCCAGATGGAGCAGAAGTGATGCTTATCTCTGCAATAAAATTGTGTCGAATTTAGGAAAGCACACCTGTTCACTCCTCTGGCCTAGATCGGGTCCCACCTGGGGGGGTGTAGCTACACAGGAGATAAATGTGTATAATTTTAGAAAAGGAGGGATTACTACTCCATTTTGTGATTTAAAGCGAGCAAATGTTTACTGAAGTGCTATGAATCTCTGTATTCTGTAGATTAAGAGACAGTGTGCTGTTCATGTGGAGGTGAAGAGAGAAGACGAGCGACAGGGGAATTTACTGTCTGGAACAAATCATGTTGATTCACCGAAGGTGAATGTTTTTTTTCAGTTCACATCAACAAGCCATGTCTGTCTGATGTGTCTTAACCCCCTCCTCAGCCCCACGCACCACCTAGTTTTTCTCTCTCTGTCGGTGCTTCTCTCCATGTTCTGGTCGTTTTTCTTGCCCTTTAGATTATACTTTATTTTCCGTTTTACGTACAGGGATTAGTTGCTAATATATCGAGGCTAGAGATTGTGTTGCTTTTGTGAGAGGTGGGTGTGTCCAATCACCTCATAGCTCTGCATCCAGCAATTACATAACAACACAAGAACTGCCAAATGATCCTTCAGCAAACTGAGAATTAGCTTATTGCTCAGAAAAACAATTTAAAATGCTCGCAAAGCAGACTCGCAAAAGCAGAAAGTGGCCAATCTGCTTCCAAACAGTTTCTGTTGCTTGGTAACACCCACTGATGAGGATCTAATGAGGGTGATATTGGAGGTAAATGGAAAGAAGCCACCTAAAAGGCCATTCCTATTCTCCCTCTCTGGCACTGTATTCTCTAGAGAGAATACAATCATAGAGTCTTAATAACTAGGAAATGTACTCAAACAGACATTATTTTAATTAAAGGTACAGTTTGTGATTTTTAACCCTGATTATCCACAATTTAGCTCTACCCTTTATGGAGTTAGATTCGGGAGTAAACTCCAATCAACTAATACGCATCAGCCCAGCAAAAGCATGGAGGAATGCGACCGAACTCCACGTTTTGAATTACGAGGTCTGTATAAAGTCTCTCCCGTTCCTCTGGTCCCTGTGCTAGCATGTTATTGTCACCCTCCCTCCCTCCCACCCTTCCCCTTCTTCTCTGCTTCTCCCTGTCGTCTATCCAGGCTTCCTGGGGGGATCTGCTCCAGCTGCTGCTCGGCCATGACACACTAGGACTCTCCGCCACACCCCAAGTCCATGCTGGGACCCCAGGCCTGGCTCTGCTACCAGCCTCCACCATACTGCATCAGGCCTGGCTCTGCTACCAGCCTCCACCATACTGCATCAGGCCTGGCTCTGCTACCAGCCTCCACCATACTGCATCAGGCCTGGCTCTGCTACCAGCCTCCACCATACTGCATCAGGCCTGGCTCTGCTACCAGCCTCCACCATACTGCATCAGGCTTGGCTCTGCTACCAGCCTCCACCATACTGCATCAGGCTTGGCTCTGCTACCAGCTTCCACCAAACTGCATCAGGCTTGGCTATGCTACCAGTCCTGCTTCAATAAAAGCATATCTATTCAATCACTGGTGTGTTACTAAACTTGTGAACTAAGCATTGGATTACTTGCCATTTACTCCATCTGAGGTTGTTTGTATCAGCTAACAACTGCTATGACCTCTAAAAAAAGTAAATATTTGTTTACGTAGTCACAAAACTGTTGTTTTCTTGTTCTGTATGTGCTAATGCTTGTCATTTATGCATGAGGGTATACACACTATTATAAATCATTCAGTTGAGGGACTTCCTCAGCAACAAAGTGACCGGCAGGGGATCTTATTTGGTGACATTAATGGCTGAAAAAACTACAAAATTAATACCACTAAATAGGTTTCTTGTGTTTCCTTTTGTGAACTGTTTCATTTTAAAATTTACATAAGCAGTTAAATAGAACAATTTTAACAATAGAACTGAGATTCTGGAAATAACTGTTCAGGTTTGCAAATTGCAAAGATCCAATTGGAAACCTGTTCAAGTTTTTAAGGTTCCTAAACAGTACAGAAAGAAACTGTTAGTGGAAATAGTCCAAACCTGCTGTCAGAAGCTTCAACTAATGCAATAAACAGTTTAACAGTATATAGAGCCTTCATTGTTTGAGAAAATACACTGGAGACACTAGCTAGAAAGTTTTCAGAAAAACTTCTTAGTGCCACTGAAGCTAATGAGCTGAGCAGACTTTGACCTCTCATGTTCTGCTCATCTCAGGTCTGTCTGCTGGACAGCCTATTCAGTGCAGAGGAGGGAAATACAGGGTTCAGTGATGTCACAGGATATCCTGTTTAGAATAGTCAACAATGCAGTGGTCTGAGGTGCAGGTCGTTTCTCCTTCAAGATGAATAAACTGACAGTTAACAATGAGCACTGTCTTGACAACAAAATGCTTTAAGTTTATCAGACAAACATCTGAATAGTTTTGTTTAAAATGTATACAATAGGAAGAATCCTCTCAGAGCATCATTGTGTACAAAGTTGTTACTCAGTATTTTTTGCATAACTTTAGTATCTTTAGAATTTATGTGGGTTGGATCTAAGTGTTTTTGAAGCCCTAGAATGAGCATTATCTTTGGATTTTGGAGTGTGTTTGTCCTGTAGCGTGCTTGAGCACTAGCATAGGTCTGATCTCAGAGCAAGTTTGAGCTGTTTTTAGGTAGCATTAGCATGGGTCAGATCCCAGTGTGGGACTGACTTAGAGAATAAACAGGAACACTACAGGGTTTTCTGCTTTTAGAAAAAAGACTCCTTTGAAACCGGCCTCGTTTGTACTCTGCAAACCGGTGCAGGATGGAACGCCCAAAATATCACCACACACCACGTCAAATGGACTGTGTGTGTGCGTGTGTGTTTGTGTGGAGCACAAATTCCGAAGGGATGTACTTGGATATACTATATGGATTACATTTATTTAGTGCTAAGATGTTAATTCCTCTTGCTTCTTATCATATAAAGGTCCTGTACAATCTCAAACATGTGGAAATGCTTTAGTGACCCCAGCTTACCACAGAAGCATACCAAGCCTGAGGGTATTCCCTGTTGAGATGAATAACATTCATCATTGTAAGACATGCACAGACAAACATGTTTTGTACGATCAATACATGAAATATTGTGATGGTGCCAGAGAGAAGCCAACATTTTGTACACAAATGCAATGAAATGTAATTCGGTATTGATGCTATAAAAATACTTTTTATATAGAGAAAGAAAAAAATCCTCCTGGGATGTTTCAGTCAGCAAGGCCATTACAAATGCAATCATAAAATGATGCAAACAGTTGCAAAATCCTGAATTATGTCCACCTGCCAAGTGAATGACACAAACAAACGAATGAACACACACAAACTCTCTTGCACACCAACCAACACTGACACACACAAAAAATGAATTTCTCTCATTTTGCTACAACACACATACACTCTCTGGCTCTCTTTCTGGCTCTTTGACATTCACACACACACACACACACACACACACACACACACACACACACACACACACACACACACACACACACACACACACACACACACACACAGAGAGAGAAACTCATGAATTTCATTATGAAATGGTGTGAGTGTAAAGACTCCCTTGTGAAAGTGCAGTGTGTCTGATAGTCTGATTTGTGGCTTTGTAAGTTGTGCTGGTGTCTGTAACTTGTATCACTAACAGAAGACATACCACAGACCTCTACAGTCAACTGGGGTGGGGGGTTAGAGAAGATTGAGGGTAGGAGTGAGGGATGGAAGAGGGATGAGGGTGTGGTGGGGGGATGAGGGGAGGAGTGAGCGATGGTGGGGGATGAGGGGAGGGGTGAGGGATGGAGGGGGATGAGGGGAGGGGGGAGAGATGGAGGGGGATGAGGGGAGGGGTGAGGGTTGGAGGGGGATGAGGGGGGAGGGATGGAGGGGGATGAGGAGAGGGGTGAGAGATGGAGGGGGAATAAGGGTGAGGGGGGTGAGGGATGGGATATGCCTAGGATAAGATGGGAGAGAAGAAAGTTGGAAGAAGCAGGGCAGCATACAGTGCTAGGATGAGAAATGGGTGAGAGAGAGAGAAATCGAACAGGGATTAGGGATGAGAGAGTTGGGCAAAGGGAGAAGAGTCTGAAGGATTGAGAGGGAAAGGGGGAGATGAAGTGTCATTGCAGTGGAGGACCTGGAGGGAGGGGAAGAGAGAGTGTGATGCGGATGGTTGAAAGAGGTGGGGCAGAAGGGAAGAAACAAGGAAAAAGGTTGATGCGGAGGAGTGGAGAGTAGGGGGGAGAGAGGGTGTTGAGATGAGGAGGGCGAAAGAGGGGATGATGGTGGGGGGGAGGGTGAAGGGATGTCCTGTTTGGGTCATGTGGAAGAGAGCCTGTTACTGTGGGAAAGGGGAGACAGAGAAGTGTGTGTGTGTGTGTGTGTATGTGAGAGAGAAAGAGAGAGAGAGAGAGAGCTCAGCTAGTACAGGTGGCATGTAGCTTACACACAAACACACGCACAAAAACATACACGCATAGACACAAAAATAATAACAACAATGCATTTCCTCACACACACACTCTCTGGCACTTTCATGCACACACACATACCCTCAAACCCACCCTAGACTCCCATTAGACATACTCACATACTGTAGACATTCATTTAACAGAGTGCACAGCCATGTAACTTAACATTTTCACTAAGAGAGTAACCTTTAGTTGGTTAATATCCTTACCCATGGTATGCCAAAGAGGTATGGTAAGGAGTGTGGGAGAGTGAGGGTGTAAGGATGAAGGGAGTGGAGTGGAAGCAATGAATTGTGGGTAATTAGGTAGGTGAAGGGTGGAGCATGGATGGATGGAGGTTGAAGTGAAAGAGTGAAGGGCGTGTGGTGTGATGGATGAGAGGGAGGAGTGTGGTCCCTCAGGGAGGTGTGAGGGAGGTTGATTTTGCTCCAGGCTCTAGCTGAAGTGGTGCCACAGGCCTGACCAGTCATAACAATGCACACATGCGGAAGTGTGGCACTCTTCACTTCCTGTTCTGCTTTTGGTCAAAATCATAGCCAGCCCCACTTCCTGTAATTCTTCTGCCTACTCTGGGAAAGGGCTTTTATATCCTTCCTGTTGGAGCTGGCGGGGTGTTTTCGTTTAACAGCTGAAGGCTCTCGGAGGCATCCTTGAGGGCACAAGGCAGAGCGGTAAGACGGTGCTCTCTGGGAACTAACTTTTGTCTGTGTTGTTTGTGTATGGAACCTCACTCACAATGACAGGCTGTCCTCCTCGAGATAAATGACACGGTCCACGTTAAGTTTGTTTATCCTTCAGATGGTAACAATAATGATCGCACTTCTCATTGTATATACACTGCGATTCTCTCAAACCGGAGAGCCCAAAAGCGTCAATGTCAACATCATTCAGAGCTGTCGTCTAAAGGGCAGTGATGAAGACATGTCCATTCACGTCTGAGGGTTCTGTACTATTTGGGGCTGTAGGAGTGTCAGATGGCTGAGCGGTTAGGGAATCAGACTATTAATCAGAAGGTTGCCAGTTCAATTCATGGCCGTGCAAAAATGACATTGTGTCCTTGGGAAAGGCACTTTACCCAACTTGCCTCGGGGGGAATGTCCCTGTACTTACTGTAAGTCGCTCTGGATAAGAGCGCCTGCTAAATGTAACATGTCTGAGTTTACTGTCTATTTTGGTCTGTTCTTTACACAGAGAAAGTCAAATGTGTCCCCGTCTCTGACAAGTTTAGACAAAATCTTTTCTGATATTGAAAGGAGAGATCTTGCTTGATGTGTAGTTTCGGAAATGAAAACCCTCTGCTGAGGGCACCGTCTTCTTATAACTCCTTATAACCTACATATATGTCAGCCAAAGATTGCCTTGTGTTTGCCTACCGTACTCCTTATGGGGTGAGGATTTATAAGAGAGAGAGAGAGAAAGAGAGAGATGGGGTAAGGATTTTTCAGACTTTGACAACAACACCGCAACCACAGGGGATGCCACCTGGAAAGACACGTCTCCAAAGGAAAGAGTCGATACATGTTTCCCTTTCCATACACGTCTCTTTCATTATGGAGCTAAGCCTTAAATGAAAGGAAAGACTGCACTCTCAATGTTGTCATTAGAGGACAGAGACATAAAGGCCCAGATCAGTAATGAGGCTTGGAGACAAACCCCTTACACTGCAATGAAAATCACATCAAACATAAGGTCTAATTCTAGATCATTTAATTAAAACATTAAATAGTAATATAAGTAAATACAGTAATCTCACAGTTCTCTCCACGCCAAAAATCCCCCACAGAATATTTTCCCCTCTGAAAAGCTCAAACGCAGTCTTTTAACGAACAATATCGGCTCCTTCTGATGGTGATAGATGCTTTCTCTCTTCCACCCGCACCCACGATTAAACAGATGGATTAAATCACAATTAGCGTCAGAGGAATCTCTGCTGAGGTTTATGGAACAGGCTCTATGGGGCCTCGGCTAGTTAGCTGACAACAATCCAGACAAAAGACTAATCATAAAGTCAGGCTCAGGGCTCCAGGGTCTGCATGTTTTATTGTCTGTTTTTTCATAACTCAAATCGTTGTAGGGAGTCAGGTGGCTGAGCAGTGAGGGAGTCGGGCTTGTAATCAGAAGGTCGCTGGTTCGATTCCTGGCCGTGTCAAATGACGAAGTGCCTTGCTTGGGCAAGGCACTTCACCCTACTTGCCTCAGGGGAATGTCCCTGTACTTACTTTAAGTCGCTCTGGATAAGATGTAAATATAACCGTTTTCAGAATTTATAATACATTTTCAGAGCCTGCATTATTTCTTTGACTCTAACCCCTGTGTCAATATAAGATGGCGACAAGAAACAGCGGGATACCACTAATGGCAAAACATTTGTTTACATCAGTTTTGTTGACTATGACTTTGCTTTTGACATTTGACCTGTACAGAAATATACATCAGGATTGGATAAGCAGAACATCTGTGGGCCAGTCTGATACACCAGCGCCAGCATGTCATCTACTACAAGGATATAAGGGGGTATTAGAGGTGCTCCGAATGGACAGATTTGGCTCCAGCGAGATTGAGCTTTAGATGCATGCAGACAGTAGTCATGGTACTTGGATACAGCCTTTCCAGACCCATGGCCTGGCTGCTGGACCTGTAAAGGAGTTGGCAAAGACAGCATCAGAGAGCCAGAAAGAGCATGGCATGTAACAACAGAGAGGGGGACAGTGTGGTTGATACAGTAGACAGCACAGGTGAGGTGTAATAACTGCACGAGGCAACTCTCAATGAGTCAGTGTCCGTAGACAGCTCTGCCATGGAGAGTTCCGTCTCAGCAGCCCATCCAAGGGTCTTATTCACACTATGTCAGAGAAGTTATGAAGGTGAGTCCGTTCCTATGGGATCTCTGGTACATCACAACACAAAAGACAGAGGATCCCATTGTCTACCCTATGCCTTTGGGGCGGAGGTTATCCCTTATACTGTACAAGTCTGGCTCCATCCCGAGCAGTGTAATATCATGATGGATATCATTGGAAGATGTTGTTGAATAAATGTCATTGTTTGAACAGTTGTGTTTCTCTGTTAGGTCTTTCAGCACTCTGGGCAGATGAAGAGCTCCTTCCTTCTTAGGAAATGGGTCTCCTGGTGGAGAGAGTGGGCTTCATCCTCATTCGCCCTCACCTCCTCCCCTTCCTCCTCCCCCTCCCCTTCCTCCTCCCCCTCCCCTTCCTCCTCCTCCATCAGGCCATGATGTCACTGCGCTTGCTACACCACACCACCAGGGCGATCATAGCCAGCGTGAGGAAGACTGGGATTAGGATGAGGATGGTGAGGGTGTCGTCCGGGGGGTCCACCCAGATGATCCTTTCCATGGTGCAGTTGGAGAAGAAGTGCTTGTGGATGCGGATGATGTAACTCTCGGCCAGAGGGTTGGGCCAGAAGCAGTTGATCTTGACTGCGTTGCTCTCCGTACACAACGTGAACACGTGGTACTGACTGTGGAGGCAGAGAGAGAGAGAGAGAGAGAGAGAGAGAGAGAGAGAGAGAGAGAGAGAGAGAGGGAGAGAGAGAGAGAGAGAGAGAGAGAGAGAGAGAGAGAGAGAGAGAGAGAGAGAGAGAGAGAGAGAGAGAGAGAGAGAGAGAGAGAGAGAGAGAGAGAGAGGGAGAGAGAGGAGAGAGAGAGAGAGGGAGAGAGAGGGAGAGAGAGAGAGAGGGAGAGAGAGGGGGGGAGAGGGGAGAGAGAGAGAGGGAGAGAGAGAGCAGGAAGGAAAGGTAGATACAGAGAGAGAGAGAGAGAGAGAGAGAGAGAGAGAGAGAGAGAGAGAGAGAGAGAGAGAGAGAGAGAGAGAGAGAGAGAGAGAGAGAGAGAGAGAGAGAGAGAGATGATGGAATGAGAAAGAGGGAGAGAGAGGGTTAACATTAATTAACAAAACTTCTCATTGGAATATGGAACTGTGTTCTAAGATTCTTTCTTTCTGTCAGTCTTTCACCTGACCCAGCCAATGCCTTTACTAGCAGTCAGGGCTCCACTCTCCAAGTCATAGTCTCCAAACCACCTCCGCACCAGGGTGAATTGAGGTCAGGGGGCAATATTGTGACTCATGCAGTCTGCATCTCAGTAAATACGTTTTAGTGAAGGGATAATAGAAGAAAAGAGCCTATTTGTGGGATTTAGCAGCTTAGCAATTGAAGCCGTGCTCTCTGTTTCAATGTGTCTGAAATAAGTAAGGCAGTGGCAGACATCAGCAATGTTCTTACACTGCAAAAAGGAACTTTGCAGATAGAGTATGAATTCCATATGAATTTAGAATGTTTATTTTCTCCAAAGTATTAGAAACTAGTAGCTTTAGTCTAGTTTAAATAATGCTGTTTCGCTCTGCAACAGAGACATCCAGAGTGAAACGTTTATATTAATATAATATATACAACCACCTCAAAAAAGAAATATTTATATTAACTGGTAAAGTCAAACTACAGTCCATGCAAACTGCCTGAATGGTGAAATCTCACCATCAAGAGCACTCTATTGGTTCCCAATGTCATTCATTCACACCTCATTGGATTATACTTCAGAGCCCTCAAATCCTTCACAGCTCATTGGGCAGTCCAATAAGGATCCAATTTGGCATCTAAACAAGGTGTGCGCTTAAACCCATTACATCACACACGGTACACAAACCCATTATACCCAGAAACACTTTGTCCTGTTTTTCACACTAGACTGACATGGAGCCTTGCATTGGTCACGTTAGGAGTTAAGCAAGCTTTTAGAGAACATTACATCAAACCAGAAGGCGATAAGAAAGCTAGTACAACTGTGTGCCATGTTAAATCCTCAAGCTAGTAACCTGTGTGTTTGCTTTGCGTTCAACCTCTTCCCCGTCTAAGCCATTTGTGTGGTCATAGAGTGCCAGTTTGACGCAAGACAGCATCAATCAGTGTCGTCAATCTCCATCCATGCTACAAATGACCTTTGGTTAAGTGCTGCAAATGAAATGAACTAAATCTAATGTATGGACTCTCCATATGTTCACTTGCCACAGTGACGGAGGGTTTAGAGATTCATTGATTTGGGGGTTTTCTGTGAGTGATTTGTGGACATTTCTGGAAACTTTGGATACACCTATTGAAAACTAACGACTGAAACTGTAGCGCAGTGAACCTAAAAAATGAACTAAGCCGGCAAATTAATTTAGTTGTTTTTTTATGTTAAGTGTTGCTGAGCATTTTTGTTAAATCACACAATTTTTTCAAAATCATTAGTTGTGCTTATAAATCTGAATAGAAATGATGTTGGCTGTTGTGTAACAATGGTCTGTTGATAAATGTTGAGTCAGAATGCAATGGGGAATCTCCAGAGAAATATTTAAGTAAGAATCTAAGCCAGGAAAATGAATGTTTCTGCAGTTTCACATATGAAGGCTCTGCCCAAGAGGATCTTGGGAAATAAAATGGGGGAGAGACAGAGAGAGAAAGTGTGTGTATAATAGTGAAAAAAGATTGTCATATTGTGAAGTGAAGAAGCTTGGCAAGAGACATTGATTTAGACAGAGAGAAGCCAAAAATAAGAACATGAAAATAAAAGAGAAAGATGTAGATAGAGATAGAGAAAGAGCGAATGGTGGGGGAGAGGGTCCTGTGGCCCTAGATACTCTGTGTCTGGGGTGCTGTGGAAAAGAGCACTGGGAATAGTTGAAACCCCTTTGAAGTGTGTTCTCAGC
>NC_085032.1:12186338-12281692 GCF_963692335.1 Osmerus eperlanus | reverse complement strand
GAAATAAGTAAGGCAGTGGCAGACATCAGCAATGTTCTTACACTGCAAAAAGGAACTTTGCAGATAGAGTATGAATTCCATATGAATTTAGAATGTTTATTTTCTCCAAAGTATTAGAAACTAGTAGCTTTAGTCTAGTTTAAATAATGCTGTTTCGCTCTGCAACAGAGACATCCAGAGTGAAACGTTTATATTAATATTAATATATACAACCACCTCAAAAAGAAATATTTATATTAACTGGTAAAGTCAAACTACAGTCCATGCAAACTGCCTGAATGGTGAAATCTCACCATCAAGAGCACTCTATTGGTTCCCAATGTCATTCATTCACACCTCATTGGATTATACTTCAGAGCCCTCAAATCCTTCACAGCTCATTGGGCAGTCCAATAAGGATCCAATTTGGCATCTAAACAAGGTGTGCGCTTAAACCCATTACATCACACACGGTACACAAACCCATTATACCAGAAAACACTTTGTCCTGTTTTTCACACTAGACTGACATGGAGCCTTGCATTTGGTCACGTTAGGAGTTAAGCAAGCTTTTAGAGAACATTACATCAAACCAGAAGGCGATAAGAAAGCTAGTACAACTGTGTGCCATGTTAAATCCTCAAGCTAGTAACCTGTGTGTTTGCTTGCGTTCAACCTCTTCCCCGTCTAAGCCATTTGTGTGGTCATAGAGTGCCAGTTTGACGCAAGACAGCATCAATCAGTGTCGTCAATCTCCATCCATGCTACAAATGACCTTTGGTTAAGTGCTGCAAATGAAATGAACTAAATCTAATGTATGGACTCTCCATATGTTCACTTGCCACAGTGACGGAGGGGTTTAGAGATTCATTGATTTGGGGGTTTTCTGTGAGTGATTTGTGGACATTTCTGGAAACTTTGGATACACCTATTGAAAACTAACGACTGAAACTGTAGCGCAGTGAACCTAAAAAATGAACTAAGCCGGCAAATTAATTTAGTTGTTTTTTTTATGTTAAGTGTTGCTGAGCATTTTTGTTAAATCACACAATTTTTTCAAATCATTAGTTGTGCTTATAAATCTGAATAGAAATGATGTTGGCTGTTGTGTAACAATGGTCTGTTGATAAATGTTGAGTCAGAATGCAATGGGGAATCTCCAGAGAAATATTTAAGTAAGAATCTAAGCCAGGAAAATGAATGTTTCTGCAGTTTCACATATGAAGGCTCTGCCCAAGCCCAAGAGGATCTTGGGAAATAAAATGGGGAGAGACAGAGAGAGAAGTGTGTGTATAATAGTGAAAAAGATTGTCATATTGTGAAGTGAAGAAGCTTGGCAAGAGACATTGATTTAGACAGAGAGAAGGCCAAAAATAAGAACATGAAAATAAAAGAGAAAGATGTAGATAGAGATAGAGAAAGAGCGAATGGTGGGGGAGAGGGTCCTGTGGCCCTAGATACTCTGTGTCTGGGTGCTGTGAAAAGAGCACTGGGAATAGTTGAAAACCCCTTTGAAGTGTGTTCTCAGCTGAACCAGTCTGTCTTGAGAGAGATAAACACACACATCCCCTTGACATCGGCTCACGTGTCCCCCACACACACTAACAAGGAGTTTTAGAGGGGAGAGAGCTGATTTTAATAGGTGTAAATGTAAGTTTATAAAGATGATTTCTATTTCAGAAATAAACACCTTCATAACTTTGATGGACTATAGCAGTACAGTCTTTAAATAAACACCCTCTCAAGATCAGTCAAGAGGGTCTAGAAAAAAATCCCCTTTAATTTACAATCAATTGATTTAACTTCTCTACCCAGCACCCACATCTGCACTGCGACTGGCTCTGCAGTACTGTTGTTGAGACTTCACTCTACTGACTGTAGATTTTTTAATGGTGAAGGAGCATGCAGGTGATGCCGTGATGGTCCTTTCCCACACAGATGCACACAAACGTTGATGAAAGGGAAGTGGGGACTCTGAGAGGTCTGTTGAAGCAGTATTCACTGCCACAAGAATACCCAGAGAAATGGTTCGGCTACTGGAAACTACACAGCTTGATGTGAGAAAAGCCACAGTTTGATGTCTTTGTTAAAGGCTTAAAGAGTGTTTGAAGACATCTGGCCCTGAGACTGGGGGTGAGGAATGATGAAATCATTACAGGATACAGGATAAAGTGACATTCATGGCAGAGAACTGCCATACACATTCCTCCCTCAGATAGAGACAGAACCAATGGTGGAGGCTGGGGTGAGGAGTTAGCAAGAAACAAACTAGTGAACATTGTATGCTGTGACAGTATTATAAGTTCTGCATCTCAGTGAACTATTCTCAGAGTCCTAGCTGAGTAGCTTTTAGTCTCTCTGTCTTTGACATCAGCAACCCTGGAGCTGGGAAGATATCTAAACTCTCCGTCACCCGGGCTGTGTAGACTTGGGATTAGCAAGATCTGGGAGAAGCCATTCATGTCAACCCCCCTGGCTTCCTCACTCATGGTTTACACAGATAGTCCAGGGAGTGGGAGGGTAGGGGAAGGTCTCTATACAGGAAGGGAGAAGGGGGTTGCTAAAAGGGGTGAATACAGATGAGTTCAGTCCTGTTTATGTCTAGGCGTGTGTGTGTTTGTGGTGTGTGTGTGCGCCCTGGATTGTTCTGTGCTGTGGAAGACACTGACACACTCAGACACCAATACAAACCAACCTTTACCACTCCCTCCATACACACACACCTCATTAGTTACCTGATGAAGTGTGTAAGGTTGCACCAATACTGGGGGTCTATGTGGGTCATCTCCCTCTTGAAGCCTTCTCACACCACCTCCATATTCCACAGCAGGTGGGTCTCGTTGCACAATGGCACCATGGACCTATGAGGGGGCAGCTCTGCGTTCAGGTTGTCTGTGGCTGAGCAAGGAGGGGTGGAGGAGGAAGGCATTGCGGGGAAGAGGGAGGAGAGAGGGAAAGGAGATGGAGGGGAGGTTAGGGTTCACAGCAGAATGCACTCTCTTCCTCTTCTTCACAAACGTCATTCCCCCCCCCCCCCCCCCCGTCATTATCGCATGCAGCCTGCTTGCCTACCTGTCAAGCCCCTGGCCGTCCAGCTGTTCACTGTCAAAACAAACACAGAAACAGTGACAGTTAGTAGTCATGAACAACAATCTCAGTAAAGAGGTATTCACGGTATTCTGAGCCTACTATATCCTTCTGAGATACTATATATAATATATACTGTATATACCACTTTCCTCCTCCACTTTCTCCACTCTCCCCAATTTCTTTCCCTTCCACTCACCACTACTATAACTCTTTGCCCTTTCTCCTCTCCCCTCTATCTCCTCTCCACTGCCTCTCTTCTCTCCTCTCTCTCCTTTTCCTCTCCCCTCTCTCTCCTCTCCACTGCCTCTCTACTCTCCTCTCTCTCCTTTTCCTCTCCCCTCTCTCTCCTCTCCACTGCCTCTCTTCTCTCCTCTCTCTCCTTTTCCTCTCCCCTCTCTCTCCTCTCCACTGCCTCTCTTCTCTCCTCTCTCATCTTTTCCCTCTCCCCTCTCTCTCCTCTCCTCTGTGCTCCCTCCCCTCTCGTAGGGATAGACATGAATATTTACCACTGTCGTTGCCCCGGTAGCATAGTAATTCCCAAGCCACATCTGATTTGATCCCAGGGAGTGGAGAGGAGAGGAAAGAGAGAGATGTGGGCTAATGGGGAGGAGCGGAGTGCCAGGAGGGAGAGGAGAAGACAGGGGAAGACATAAGAGGAGATAGGGAGATGAGAGGTGAGGAGAGGAGGTAGGGGATATGACAGGTGAGGAGAGGAGGAGAGAGGAGAAGAGAGGAGAAGAGAGGAGAGAGGAGAGGAGGAGTGGTGAGGAGAGGAGGAAGGGGTGAGGAGAGTGATGAGGAGAGGAGGAGGGTGAGGATAGGAGGAGAGTGGTGAGGAGAGGAGGAGAGTGGTGAGGGGAGGAGGAGAGTGGTGAGGAGAGGAGGAGAGTGGTGAGGAGAGGAGGAGAGTGGTGAGGAGAGGAGGAGAGTTGTGAGGAGAGGAGGAGAGTGGTGAGGAGAGTGGTGAGGAGAGGAGGAGAATGGTGAGGAGAGGAGGAGAGTGGTGTCCAGCCTCTGCCTGAGACCCAGTACTAAGGGGCTTGAAACATACAGAAACACAGCACAGCATGACACCTGCAAGCTAACCCCATGCTATGTGCTTGTTTGTCACAGGAGAAAGGACACACACACACAGAGATAGACACTGTCTCACACACAGTAAATTCTCACTGGATAACACACTCCTAGTGTGTGGAATACACATGAGCTTGACCAAAACCATGGGAAAGCCCCTTTGGACGGGGAGTGTTGTTGAACCAGCTAACGCTAATTTTAACAGCTTCCTGCTGCAGGATACCATCCTGTTCAAAGCAGAGGAGTCGGAGATGGGCCAGAGTGATAAGTTCAAACGACGGCAGGTAGTCATGTGACTATAAGACTTGATACTTCTTCATACAGCTATAGCCTTTACAGTATGTCTATAACCTGGTTGACAAAAACTCAAACACATGTGCTGCTCTCTGTATAAGGTAAGATTAATTCTAGTCTCAATCTTGTAACACAATACTAAATAGAGGGGAGGAGGACATGCATTCTGAGTGTTGGAGAAACCACACTAGCTTCATCAAAGTCACATTACACGTGGCTTCACCTTCTCCACCTCAGGGGCGTAGCCAGAATCATCTTTTTGGGTAGGCCTAGAAAAATATGGACAGGCATCTTTTCATTTTTTTTTTACTTATTTACTTTGCGATGTGCACCCGGTGCATAATTCTTCTGAGATATTTCCGTTTTTGGGTAGGCCTTAGAACAATTGGGTAGGCCTGTGCCTACCCAGGCCTACCCGTGGCTACGTCTCTGCTCCACTTCTGAGTTTTTCACTAGACAGACAGTCCATATTAACATTTATCATCCCAATACGAGTTGAATTCAGAGTGCCATGACAACATGAATATATAATCTGTGAAATGTGTGGTAAACTGTGTATTTCTGTGTTTGTGTGTGCCTGTCTGTGTGTGTACAAGGTGTGTTTAAGTATAAGGGTATGTGTTTAAGTGTGTACAGCATGTGCGTGTGTGTGGTTCTAGGCCTTTGAAAGGATGCAGGGTGGTGATTCTGATGTGTGTGTAGATGAGATGTCGGTGAAGCTGGCATTTTCCATCTTGTGACAGATCCCCAGCCCCCGCTGTCTCACGTGGCGGTGTCCCCCCCCTCCCCTCCAGGTTTGACGAGGGCATTCGCATGGCAGTGTTGATGACAACATTCGAGAAGAAGAGAGCGCTAGGTCACACACCAGCAAACTAATACCTGCCCCCAGAGTCATGTGACTGCTTTACATGCACCTAGCCGAGTGTGCACGTGTGTGCATGTGTGTGTGTGTGTGTGTGTGTATTGTGGGTGGGTTGCTTCATTTAGGCCTTGACTGTCTCGGTTTCTTTTCCCCACCACTGGCAGAATTCACTCTGAAATTCAACCAAAGGTTCTCGAGGACTTTGATTTCTTAATTTGTCTCTCGACAAAACCCAGCAAGAGTTCTCCAAGAGGAGGACAGGAGTGTGGTACAGAGATTAGTTCCTTCCTAGCAACCATGTAATCCACTTAGGAACAGCCTCTATCGGCAGCCCCCTGCCTCAAAGACCCCCAAAGTTGGCAACAGGTATCTAAACATGGCTGGGTTGGAACAGGAGCTGTCAATGGAACCACCGTACCGTGCCAAGCTGAGCACAGAGACGGATGTTCCACGTGCCTCCTCATCCTTCACGTGTGGCTTGTGGTGGAGGTGGTTTGGATCCAATCCCACAACCCTCAACACCCCCGGTCTGGACACACTGAGCCCCCTTGCAGAGCCGGCGGACCAGGCGGTTTTTTCCTGTCGAGGGAGTCATCTCACTGTCCTCTCCTCTCCAGAGAGAGAGAGCCTCTCCTTGAGCCATGAATATTCATACTCTCCAAACTGGCAATCACTTCAGGCTGAGGATGTGAGTGAGTCTGTGTGTGAGCGTGTTGAGTCCAGAGCAGGCATGTGTGTGTTTATTGCGTGCTGTGGAGCAGGCCTCTGCAGGAGTGGTTCGTGTGCTGTGAAACAGACGTGTGTGTGTGTTGTGAACAGGGCATGAGTGTTGCAGACAGGCTGGTTATATCCGTTCTGAACTGACACAGAGGAGGTGGATAGTGAGGTATTGGAATAGGTGTTACATAACTGAAAAATATGTCATTATGAATAAAATAATGAAACATATTTTTCATTTAAGATCACAAAAGAAAGGGGATATTGTGGCGAGTGAGTTCAGTCAGTCTGGTCAGTCTGATAACTCTCTCGCTTCTCTCTCTCTCAATATCTTCCCCAGTAAAGAACTCGGTGAAAGTGTTTTAATATTCAGTGTTCTCTCTGTGAGCAAGTCTTCATTAGCCCTGCTAATTCCTCCAGAGTGAAACTTCTAAGCTGCTATGCTGTCATTTCCTGCAGGACTAGCGGGGTTAACAAAGAGTTGGACCTCTAAAAGTAATCAGCAAGGGACAGAATGTCAAGATGAAGAGAAAGAGAAAGAGAGAGAGATGGTATGAATATGTGTAGATATGTATGTATGTGTATGTGTATGTGTGTGTGTGTGTGTGTCTGTGTGTGTGTGTGTGTGTGTGTGTGTGTGTTTGTACGCATGTTTACTGTACAGTATGTTTGCTTTGGTAGTTTTCGAAATATCTCTTCACTTGCCAACTAAATTTAGAATTCAATTGATAGGGAGGAAGAGATGGAGAGGTAAACAGAGAGAAGTAGAGAGACACAGAGAAGGACAGAGGAAAGGAGATATATAGAGAGACACCAGAGATTTCTGTCACAGTAGGGTCGACCAGAACTTGATTAATCTGTGCTTGACTGAGCTTGCCTGAACTTGCCTTGTGAAAAGAAACCAGTGGAAAAGGCTCAAAAGTGCAAATTCCACCCATCCTAGATCTCCCAGCAGACTCAAACAAACGCTCATAGGATTTTAGGTCAGGTCAGACTTCTCTAGAGTCTAGAGAAACCCCCCCTCTCCCCCTCTGCCACAGAGTCAACAGATGAAACAGTTGTTGTGGTCTTACATGTGTATCCATATGAAGCAGCAAGCTCACCTCTCCCTCTGCAGAGAGATAAGACCACAAACTCACTCTATTATATTTTGAGATTCAGCTATTTTTGTACGTTGCCACCGATTGCAACAGATGTTCACTAAAGTGAGTGACTGACAACACCTGGATCTGAGACAAACAGATGCCACTATCCGTTCGACAAAATCTTTGAAAAGTTGTACAGTCCTGCTGCAGAAAATGTAATAAAAAATACACATCCTAATCTTAGTTGTTGTTGTTGTTGTTTCTCCTTGCTGTCAGAGGGAACATAACTTTGATCAAATCTCTGCCATCATCAGAACTATTTCTCAGGGTAGAGAGTACAATTATTTCTCTCTGGTGTACAGGGAACATTGCTTGGCCCTGTTAAGTCACTCAGCTTTCATTTATCTCAGCGAGCACTTTAATGTGCACTTGATTTAACTTCTCTGCTATTGCTGGGTAGGCAGGCTGGCACTTTGTGGTCCATTGAATTGGCTCCACTGTGCCAGGCATGGCGAATCAATCAATCTCCTGGCTATTGTGAGTGAAGATTAAAAGGTTTTTCTGTGTTTCACCTACTGTGACCCCTGTGGGGCCTACTTCTCCCTACCATAACCTTGACTACCCTTCACCCTCTTGCTGAGGACAAGTGGGGAGGGGGGGGGGGAGGGCTTGCTTAGCTTTCCCTGAGCACCCCTGCCTGTGTTCAATGACCAGTGGCAAAACTGAAACCTGGAGGAAGACAACCAGAGAGGATCGATAACAACATGCCTCTCCAGGAGACCCAAGAATCTGGTTGGCTCGGTGTACATGGGAAAATGACAGAGTAGGGCACAGAGAGAGAGACAGAGTGAGAGAGCATAGACCTGACTCGACAAGGCCATGTCTCACACAGGAAATCCATTTTTGACTGACTCGCTATGTTAAAGCGTTTGACTTTTGAGCCAGTGTATGTTTGCGGATCTGTGAGTGGGTTACTCATCACACAAGTGCTTGTCATCAAACCAGCTTAAGCCCTGAGCACAAAGGATCGACTGACAGTTATTCAAAATCTCTGCGCAACAGCCTGGCAAATAGTCTGTCTTCACTGGGTGTCACAGGACACAAAATGGCATGAGCATTCAAACTATTTTTGAAATGTGAATTCCTCTCATTGTTGCAGTTCAGTGCGCTTGCCTGTCACCAGAATGAGGGAGAAGGTGAAGGTTTGGGTGAGGAAAAGGGTGAGGGGGTCTAAGTGTTTTGATATTCTTCTTATTGGCTGTCTATACAGAAGCCTTATCCTCTCCAGTCCTGTCTGTTCTTAAATCTCCTTCGGAGTCAGTCCTTACAGGGCCCTTCCACAAACGCAGAACCAAGACCTCAGCAACTAAAGATAATCTCAGGTGTAGGTCACTAGAGCTTCTCAAGGAGATTAGTCTTGGAGGGGATCATTTCAGATTTCAAATACAGCTCATCCTGGAGATAGCTTGATGGTATAGGAAGCAGATTATGTCCAGTAGATGGTCAAACTACGAACAAAGGCACAATACTTTTTTACCTTCTAAAATTGTATTGGTTCTTTTTATGTTAACCTTAAACATAATAGAAATGGGAATAGAATAGAATGGTACAGTCTGTTCAATAAGGAGTCAGTATAGAGTGCTTTAGAGTGCATTGAGAACATGGATAAAGTGAACTAAAAGCCCAGGAGGTCTCCTCCCCTTCCCTCTCAGACACACCGTTGTGTTACACACACACTGTCATTTTCTAAATGGTATCCCACTGAGAAGCTGGGAGGAATACCTCATACTGAGACTCGCACGTAGCGGGGACAGTATTCTGTTGTGATAGCAACAGTGACTGATGGGCCGAGGTCAGTTGAAGCTGCCCTAGGTCGTTGCGATGACTGGTGGCACCTGGATGACACCTGGGTCGCCTGAATGTCGAGTCAAGCAGTATCTACTGTTAGACAGAGAATACAGGTCTGAGACAAGGCTGCCTCACCTCTCAGCATATGTGTGAGCATGTGTTTGAGTGTGTGCGTTTTGCATGCGGTATACAGGATGCGTGTTGACTGACTAACTGCCTGATTGACAGACTGACTGACTAAATCACTTGCCCGGACAATTTACTGACTGACTGTTTGAGCGTCTGCCTGACTGATCAAATACATATTGTATTATGTATACGAGGAGGAGGGTCAGCTCAGGTGGACATCATGATTGACACCCCGCATCCAAGGACAGAATGGAAGATTCCACAGAAGTCCCATAGAAATGGAAGGGTCCAAGTGGGATTATGCATTCCTGGAGGGGAGCAGCGGAGGGTTAGAGGGGACTGACGAGTGACACGGATGTGACAGACAGAAACAGACCCTGGCCACTTGGCAAACAAACACCGGAAAAGGGGTTGTGGGGGTTGTGATGGAGGGAGACAGAAATAAACTACATAGCCGGAGGAGGGAAAGAGAGAAAGAGAGAGAGAGAGAGAGACAGAAAGAGAGAGAGAGAGAGAGAGAGAGAGAGAGAGAGAGAGAGAGAGAGAGAGAGAGAGAGAGAGAGAGAAAGAGAGAGAGAGAGAGACTTGAATGAAGTCATGTGAATGATGGTCACATACTGCAGGAAGGGACTTTCCTAAAAGAGTGATGGGCCATTTTTAAACAACAGTTAAAGACAGCTTGTGTGTTTGTGTGTGTGTATGTATGGCCTAATCAATGGAGACTGTCAAAGTCTATAAATACAGATAAATAACATGGAGATAGCATGTTGAGTTGGCAGGAGAGACTCTCTAAATCTCCCATGGTTACATTTAACAGGCCCTGCAGCTTTACACCAAAGGCCAACTAAGGTATTTAATTCATGACAAAAGAAAAACGAAAATATATCTTGCAGCTTCATTTGTGTGTTCTTTCTTTTATTCCTTTTCTTGGTTTTCGCACATCTTCAAAACAACCCTAAATGAAACGAGTGGACTGATGTTTCAGAAAACAAGCCTTGCTTATTTGAATCAGCCAAGGCAGAATGTTTACCAACTACGTGCAGGACGCCAGTAGAACAACTTCAAACACCAGACAGACCCTTTAGCAATGGCGTAGTTACATCAGACAATGGCAACACTTCCCCTCCCAAAACTGTAATGAAATCAGAGTGACATGTCTTTTCAGGAGAGGATATCCGTAGGAATCCTTATACTTGTACTTGGATATAGTTAAGACATGCGTTGCTATTGTCATGACGATGAAAATCGATCCTTATGACCTGAGGTCAAAAATGATGGTGGACGGAGTCACGCCAGGTACAATCCAACTATTGATAAACGGCCTCCGTCTTAGCTGATCTGTCTGGACCGATCTCTCTGGAGTGTAAGTCTGGCCTCCAAACCTTCTTCCCTGCTGTCAAGGAGCAATAGGGGGTAGCAAGAAAGAGAGAAAGAGAGAGAGTGTGATAATGAAGAAGCAAGGAGATAGAGGGTAACAAGGAGAAGGATAAAGAGGAGTGACAGAGAGAGGCAGACATGAGGGGCAGAGAAGAGAGAGAGAGAGACAGGGAAGCTACGAAAAGAATGAGGGAGTTGGAGAGAAATAAATCAGGGAGAGAAAGAGATCCATAAAGAGAGAGAGACATGGAGGAGAGTAACAGTGAGAAGTAATATTAGAAAGAGACAGGTATTAGAGAGTAATTCAATTAATTAAATAAAGATTTGGTGTACCGGTATTTCCTTTACAAATCACTGCTCTGTTGAGGCTGTAAAAAGATCTGTCATCTCTATGAGCTGTCAGGAGCGTGTCTGGAGTGAGAGATTTGGTGGAGAGGGTTCTGCTCTGCTGTTTATCTTTAAACTGATAGCCCTTGACTCTTGACACGATCCAGAGACAGAGAGAAAGCGCACCAGAGAGAGAGAGAGAGAGAGAGAGAGAGAGAGAGAGAGAGAGAGAGAGAGAGAGAGAGAGAGAGAGAGAGAGAGAGAGAGAGAGAGAGAGAGAGAGAGAGAGAGAGAGAGAGAGAGAGAGAGAGAGAGAGAGAGAGAGAGAGAGAGAGAGAGAGAGAGAGAGAGCTGGAAGCACTATCTCTGTCTCCATGCCTCTCCAGTCTGCATAGTCCTGTCACAGATGAGATTTTGCTGTTGAGGCTCCTGGTGCTGTAACTGAACAGGTGGATGTAAGACCAGTGACATGGGAATCCTGTCTGCTGTTAAAGAACTCTGCTCCTCTCTGCTGTTCTAGAACGCTACTCCTCCCTGAAGCTCTAGAACCCTGCTCCTTTCTACTGTTCTAGAATGCCGCTCCCCTCTGCTCTGGTCAGACACATCTCCTTATCAGAACATCGCTGACCCATTAACTCTCTCTCTCACACACACTGCACACTCGCCTAGTGTTCACACACATTGCTCACCCATGCCCACACCAAGCGGATCCCTTGATTTATAGCCCTTGTCACGCCTGGAGGACACAGCTGGGGCACAGAAGAAGAGGGGGTGGACAGGGATGTACTCGGACACTGTGACTGCGACTAAGGCTGAAGACTATGAAGAGGAGGACAGGTGAGAGCAAGGAGGAGTAGGAGGAGAAGGGGTAAGACATGCAGGGAGGAGGAAGGAGAGGAGGGGTCACAGCCTGAGGGGAGAGCAATGAGGGCGAAGATAGAGGACCCAGTTCTAAAATGACATGGCAGTCTTCTAGCCATATCTAACATCAAGTGTGTCACAAGCCAATCAGTCAATCACAAACCTTTCTTCAAAGCTCTCCAGCAGCTGCTTACTTGACAATCAAATTATCCAGAGAGCGGGAATTCTAGTTGTTCTAGACTAAATATCCTGCATGAAAGGTTAAAAAGATGTCTTGTCTTCAGGGGACTGAGGTAAGAGGGTCCTGACAGTCCCAGGGAATTCTGTCAAGGCAAGCCAGGGGCCAAGTTTAAGTGGACTCAGAAAGCATGAAAATGTTATGAGGTCTTTGAAAGATGAATACAGGATTTTTCAGGATTTCACCTCAACTTTCTGGGCCAGCTACATGGAGGAGTCAGTCAGCAAATCCATCTCCAGGAAAAACGAACTGAAGAAGATTTAATAAAAACTCTGTCCAACTAATGGCCGTAACATCCAAGTATAAATGTGTTGGTTTACTCAGAGGTTTGATGGACAATCCTAAAAAAATAACAATGAGCAAATGAATATATTTCACCAAAGCTATGCCAGGGATTGCTAAAGGGAATTTTCTGCAGTTCCAAACCAACAAATAAGACTTGTTCTTTCATGCAAACTGGACCACTTAATGTTATAATATCACGCAGTTGTGGTGCAATTACATCATGTAATATAATGTGCACAATAATAATAATAATTGTGAAAAAAATGGCCCTGTGTCCCAGTTCTGACAGGGAGCACGTCCTCACAGTGGGATTGTTGACAGGGCTCTGTATTTAGACATGTCTTCTGGCAGCTTCTACAGGACATGGCTTGATTCCAGGGGAGTATGGGGCAGGCTGGACCCCGCCAGCAGAACTGTGACCCATGCTTCCCCGATCAGCCCTGCTATCATCACTTAGGGGTCTTACACTCTGAATATATATATATATATATATATATATTTTTTTTTTTTTACAGTATCATGGAAATGTATATACATTTCCATGATACTGTAAAAACAAACTGACTAACTACTTAAGGTAGTTAGTAACTTGTATTCAGGGTTATAAATGGTTGTACATCAGATCCTTTTGTTTTTAGAGGTACCAGGTGTTTTTGTTTTAGCAGTCGCAGGATCAAATCCCCCCTGTAATTTTCATTGCTTTGGATGAAAACGTCTCGTAAATGAACACATTTTATTATTATACTTTCCTCCAACCTTCCTTGAGGTAATCCCTGATCTAGCATGGCTGAATTGGTGACAGCGTGTTCCTTACTAGACAGCTGTGAAGGATCTAGGCAGGTCAAACTAGTGATTTCCCAGTTGAAGGGAGAGAGAAAGGATTGGTAAAGAAAACGTCTTTGGTCTTTATATATCAGATACCAGATAGCCTTCCTTCCCCAAGGAACGTAAACCTCTGAGAGGTAACTTCTCTGACGGTGATTTAAACATAGACTGGGTATAATTTATTATGGTATCAGTGGTCCAGCAACTGCATATTTTATTGTTTTGAGAACACAAGTTTTCAAATACTCTTCATTCCCTCGGCATGGGAATTATCATCAAATCCACACGAACAATCAATCCATGTGTGTTCTGATAAATATAAACGCACCACGTTCATCTACGCATAAGTGTGAACGGCTTTACAGCTTCACACTGTTAAAATAATCACTTTACAATTCACTTGTCAGCTACATATCCAACACCTCAACCCTGTCACACGCGTTCTGTTGCTCCTTATAATTCCTGTGATCTACTGCTTTAAATGACTAACACTATGAAATCAAAAGGGAATGTTACATTAGTAACTTGACTATGTAACCAGTCTGGCAGGACCTATTGTATTACATCCTCAAGAAGCATAAAATGACTTAGCCTACTGTAAAGCCTACGTAAATTGATTTTAAGGCCTATGACAATACAAATACAGTATGTTCCTTTAAACATTTGTATCCAATAACTCAGACTCACTAGCCTATGTCAAAATAAATCAAATGTCAAGTTTCATGATTCAAGAAAAATAAAATCGAGAGAAATACTCACCCAATACTCCAATCATAAAAAGTTTAAACACTGCGAATGCATTTGTATCCATCACGTTGAGAGTAAAGCCCTGCACAATCGGATGCTTAATGAAACCTCAGCTTGGAGACCAATGTCTGTAGCAAACCATAGTTATCCAAATTAACTGGAAAACCGCACGCTAAAGTTTCTCACATAGTTTAAGTGTTTTAGTCTTGTCTCAAGAACCAATGACTTGCTCCGGTCAGAGAACTCGGGTCGATCTTAGCTGTATCTTTCTTGCCCCACACAGACCTCCTTGTGTGATGCGCGTCCCCACGGTCCACGGTCCTTATGCAAGCCTTCACGGTAGAAGACTAGTGAGCTCCCTTGCATCCTTGCAGAGGGAGGGGAAGACGGAGAGGGAAAGCTAGGAGGACAGAGGACAGGAGAGGGAGGCGTTTAATTATTGAATTTTTTCGAAATCAAGTCTGTAGGTAAGCTTATTTTATATTTTAAATAAGGAAATGCCTTTTCTGATATCTTATTTCCAAGCTGACATCATTACAATAACTATAACAGAGCATAGACAATTACAATTGCATGGTACTAAATGTATAATAATATGATTTAAGTGATGTCATTACTTCTTTATTACAAATGTATTCTGCATTAGCATAATACATAGTTAAAACTTTCAACAACAAAAATATGCCAAAAATATTCCGAGGCTTGGATTTCATTCAGAAGAGTCGAGTGAGCGCCATCTTCTGGATTTCCAGAAATTGTTTAAATACACGCGGTACTAAAGATAACTACTTGTTTCCGCGGACTGTTAATGAAGAAGGATCATCGGCGGTCAGAAACTTTATTTGAAATTACAGCAGGACGCACCAACACTAGCCATATCAGGACAACTGACTAATAAAACAATGAAGTTCCGATCAAAAATGATTGATGTTGGGTGCTTGAATCATTTCACGCGTAAGTCTGACAGTGTTTTGTGAGCCTCAGTGGTTCTAGCTAGGTAACTGATACATACTGTACATACACTTTGACGTCAGCTAGCTAGAGTTACTACAGTAGTAGCTAATAGTTCTGGTATCTGTGATGGGTATAGAAAATATGTTTATTAAGTTCAGATACATGGCTCTGTGGCAACCAGATTTTTGTCAAGAATAAACGACTGCTTTAGGCATTGTAGACGTTGACAGTCACTCAGCTAACTATGTTCACGAGTCCTTGTTATTCCATCAGGAGTGGTAAATACCATATCCAAACTAACGAAGACATGCGTCCTGCGACTGACGACTGACAAGCTCTACTTCGTCCTCTCCGGCAAAGTAGCCAGTGGAGGAGTTGGGATGTGGTGCGAGCTCTCACAGGTGTGGATGGAAAGCCAGCTATTTCGCAATGAAGCCTTGGTCTGTATTAAAGGGTAATTGACAGTAATACTATTCTAGTGTGTGTTGAAAACTGTGTTGGTCTCCATCCTCAGGCCAACTTCTTTGATGAGTACCAGCTGGAAGGTGTGTCCGCTGACGCCAACGAGATCTGTCTGGAGATGGCCCCAGAGAACCTGTCCAGAGCCCTGAGGACAACGCAGAACGCCAAGACTGTCAAGATCAAACTGACCAAGAAGCACTGTCCCTGCCTCACCCTGGCTGCAGAACTGGTGAGACACCTTGACATGCGATTAGATCTGTTTCACCCAGCAGGGTCAGCTGGAACTGAGCCATCTGTCTGTGAGAACAGTGTATACAAGTTGAACAGCAAGTGTGCTATGCCATAGCTCAATATGGCCCAGTTTCCCAGACATGGATAAAACCTAGTGCTAGACTAAAAACTTTTTAAATGGAAATCTTCATAGAATTTTTCTCTTACTTTAGGACTAGGATTAATCCATGTCCTTTCACACCTCTCCTTCCATCTCTCTCACCCTCCACACAAACCCCTTTCTCTAACCTTGCATCCCTCTCTCATCCTTTTCTACTCCTCCCTCCCTCTGTTTTAACAGCCAACACTGTCCAGCATCAGTAGAGTAGTCACCCATGACATCCCAGTAGATGTGATTCCCAGAAGATTGTGGAATGAGTTCAAGGAGCCCAGTATGCCAGACTTTGACGTAAGTACATCATCAAACCTTCTCAGAGGCTAGCTAACTTGACTGAAGCAACATTGAGCTTCATATGGCTAATAACAAAAAAGGGTTGAGATCATTGATGATGTATGTGAATTCATCACAGGTCAGTATCTACATGCCACCACTGAAGACTATGAAGAATGTTGTGGACAGAATGAAGAATCTCTCGAACTTCCTGGTTAGAGTGAAGCACAGCCACATATATCTCAGATAATTAAGCTAAATAGGGGTTGGGTTTCCCTGTCAAGAACAAAGCATATGGTCCTCTGTAAGGTCTACCTGCTTGTCTGTCTGTCAGGAGATAGAGGCCAACCTGAGTGGAGAGATGAACCTGAAGATTGAGACAGACCTGGTCTCTGTTACAACCCACTTCAAAGACCTCGGGAACCCACCCTGGGGTAAGAGGGCAGTGAGGGTGGTTCGGTGACTACCGTTCAACCCTCCTAAGGAACAATGGAGCCAGTCTAAATCACTCTGAGAGATTCCTGCTCAGGGCACAGAAACACAGTTAGAACCTATGTGGAAGTTTAAGCCATTAAGATCAGTTAAATGTGGATGTGTTTGTTTCGGCTTCCTGCACCAGGTGAGGACGGTTCTCAGGAGCGGAGCCAGAGCAGGGATCCAGAGCTGATGGCCCGCACACGGGTTGACATCAGGAAGCTGCAGCAATTCCTTATGGGACAACAGGTCAACCCCAGCAAGGCCATGTGTAGTAAGTGTGTGTGTGTGTGCACCTCTTTTGATGGATTGAAGAAAGCTCCTCTAAAAGAGAGCGAAGGAGGGAAACAGGGATACATTTCAAGAGCACTGAAACACTGTTTTATGCTTCTTTCTCCAAGACATCATCCATAAGAGGATCATCCACCTGATTCTCCTGCATGAAGACGTGTCCTTGCAGTACTTCATCCCTGCCGTAGCTTGAGCGCCCACTCGTCTGGCTCACCCCCAGGACACTCACTTGGCCTGATCAGATGGACCCCATACCCCAAATGTTACACTTCTAGTTTGTCATATTAGCACTTCTAAGACTAGTTTGTCTGTCTTATATTTCTGGGCTTGATAAGTATTTGAAATGTTGTTTCAAACTGTAATTGACAGAGGTCTGCTTCTAACCATCGGTCTTTTCTACTGAAATGAATACTTTAATGATAATGTCATTCCAACAGTATTTTTTTGTCACTATGGACTGTTTTGTAGATATGATATTTAATGCTTTTTATGTTCCTATGTTGTGTTATAGACACCTTCAATGAAATAGGCAATTGCCGTATCACTCTACATATCCGTATTATATATTTTTTATATATACAATACATTGCATAATTATTATTAATATTGATGATCACAGTTTGTCATATGACCGGCATTCCATTGGTATATAAAATTTATACAATCATTAATTAATGCCTTTCCAACTTGTCCGCCAGGTGGCGCAATGTGATCAAATAAATATAAAATATTTTCTGTGGCTCAGAATGTGGCATGTGTCTGTGTGTGTTTCCTGGGTTTGAGTGTGATTATGGTTTTGGAAAGGCATGGCCAGGACTGAAGAGTCCAATCTCTCCTTCACAGTTTGAATGCAGTGATCCTGTAAGGCTTTAACCTTGCATGTCTGGATTGAAGGTACTCTATAAGCTGTGTAAGCAATTTTATGCATTTAAAGCAGCTCGAAGTGAATCCAGCCTTTTATCCCATTGATGCTTCTGTTTTTGGAGCTTGTGAGATTGCTTCTGCCAAACTACAGTTCCTTTATGTCCTTCCTAAATGTCCTTCCCAGTTCAAGAGACAGAATCACTTTATTGAAAAAGTGAGAGCACATTCTGTTGCAACCTGACAGAAGTGCTCACGGTCAGTAAGCATCATTGCCCACAATGCATATTACATGTGTCTGATTATCTGGTGGACCATGTTGGGTCATTACGTCACGTGTCCTAATAGTCAAGTTGTGTTTGCATAGTAATAGCGTAGTTGGGTTTAGCAAATCTATTTGTGTTGCTAGTTATTTTTGACAGTTTCCATAGTGACTGGCGCGACTTTCAGGCATCACAGTTCCTGTTTATGCACCATGTGGTTATCTTTATGACTGTTGTATTTAATGAAGGCGACTACTCACTGTCAGAAGTCACTTCCTGGCCCAATGTTGTCTATGGTCTATGGTTGCTTCTTGAGAGCTTCCAATACCATGTTGGAAGCCTGAAGACATTTGGACTTGGTTAGTCTCTTCCTGACATGTGGGGGACAAATGGAATATTGAGTCACTCATCCATATACATAATATATTCCAACAACTGTATGATAATCATGTATATGAGGAGTTCTAGTTACTGTTGTAGCTTAGCAGATTTCAATTGGGCCTAACACTTAATGTTCACAAGGTCTCCTCCTCTCCTCTTTTCCTCTCGTCTTCTCTTCTCCTCTCTTCTCCTCTCCTGTCTTTTTATTATTTCTTCCCCTCTCTGGTCATCAATCTGTCACAACACAGGAACAACAGTAGCCTGACAAACAAATCATCTGTACAAACAACAGATGTGACACAAGATGACAGGAAAGAGAGAGAGAGAGCGAGAGATTGGTGGAGGCTGAGACCGTCATGGAGACTCCCAGGCCTGCCAGAAAATAAAGCTCCTTTCCGAACCCCTTTTAATCTGTGTGTTGTAGCTCCGCAGGTGCTGAACCACGTAAAGGGGTTAGGGGTACATGCAGAGCATATCACAGCCTCCCAGCAGAGGGGGGAGTGGCGACAGCGATGCCAGCCTCCTGAGAGGTGCCCAGTGGGATGTTTGCTCTTTAAAGCTTAAAGAGTACAGTGTGTTTGTGTGTGTTCATACGTGTGTAGAATGTAAATGTATGCATTCTAAAAAGGGTGTGTGTAAGAGATCTAGAAAAATTGTGTGCAAGAGTTCTAGAAAGTGTATACAGTATACTAATTCTAAAACAAGGGGTAAGAACAAGTACCGCAGTTGATAGCAGCAGAGGTTTCAGAGTGAACCCACTGACCTTTCCTCTCTGGCTTGACAGTCAAACACTGACAGGTCTGGGAACACTACCTTCATAAACGAAACAGTCTGGAAAGGAGGGTTATTTTTTCTGAAGATATGAAAGATATGGTTGTGAGTGTGTGGGAGGGTCTGTCATTGCTAACTTGGTCTAATCTAAGCAGCTTGACTGTCATCAAACTCAGTAGCCCATCCTGGAGGTCACTCAGAGTGTGTTTGTGTGTGTGAGTGTGTGGTCTTGTTTAACTTCCCTGTTAGTAAACTAATAATAATTGACCCTGTACAACTTCAAGTGCTATTTTTAGAGGGATTTGGGGGGTTTAGGGTTATGGTTAGAATGACAAAAATGTTAAGGTTAGGATTACATTAAGGTTAATGTTAGGGTTAGGATTACATTAAGGTTAATGTTAGGGGTTCGGGTGAACATGATTTTGAATGGGAGTGAATTGTCGTTGCTCACTAGGATAGTAAATCAAACCTGTGTGTGCATGTGTGAGTGTTTCTAGGTGCGCTGCACATTTCTCTGTCTCTCCCTGGTCAAATCTCTGGATGGTAAAAGCTTACCCACACTCCAAGGTCCGACCTCTTAAGCCGTAGAACAGATAAGAGGTTCTATGTATTAACCATGGCTCCTGACCTGACCCCCCCAACCATACCGCCACTCCCTCCTGCTGCCTCTTCCTGCAGATTTCTGGCTGAGAGTTCTGCTGATTTCTTTTGTGCATGTTTGAGTGTGACTCTGTGTGTGTGTGTGTTACTGATTAAGTGTATGAAACGAAGGATGGAGGGACAGGAAGCGGTCAACCTTTTGTTGACCTCGCCGTGACCGTAGAACCACCTTGAACACTCTTAGGCAGCAGTCTCCAGACGTCACATGACCAGTCTGCATAAGGCTGGATTTTTGTTGGCATTAGGGGTAGTTTAAACTTCAAAGGTTTACAGTCTAGAAGCTGTTTTAAGTGTGAAAGGTAAGCAGGTAAGGTTAGGAGGTCAAGTTTACCATCAAAGAATGTGAGGAATGTAGACTATTATGTTGACTTTGTAAATTGTTAAAGCCTTGAAACCCTTGTAAAATCAGCTGCTGCATGGGAGTGGTTTGAGGTGGTCATTGTTTTATACAATGGAAGACCACCTTCAGCCATAGGGTGTAGCTTCAACGGTCTGTTGGAGAGGACCAGGACCCAAGGAGTCACCATGTAGAAGCTCCCCCCCCCTCACCCCCTTCCCACACACCCACTGGAGCAGGGTATCTTGAAGCGACGGAGCTTCGATCCGCTCAACAGAGACAGCCGATGAGCGAAGCTGGGCTCGCGTGCAAAGGCTCGCCTCAGTCACAACCAGTGGGGCTTACATCTGGGTTCAGGCCAGGCTAATCTATATGGCTGTGGAGAGGGATGTGATAGGATTTACATACGACCCTGAAGGCTTCTGTGTGAGCAGCTGCAGAAGCAGGGCAGGGCAAGGACGGGTCTGACAGGACTGTACGGTTGCGCTGCGACTTCTGCCCCCTCATCCCCTGGCACAACTCTAAATCTGATAATTACCAAGGAAACACACCAAAACAACTGGATGCGAGCCATCTGGTTGTGTTGGTTGTTTTTAGTAGACTGAGATGTTTGTTGACCGAAACCACTGTAGTCCTGCTCTCTTCACAAAGGCTATACTGGTCACCTTCCTTCATGTGTAGGATGAGTTGTACTAGAGAAGATGACTTAAGTGAAAGGCTCAAAGCCATCTGCTTTCAACAAGTAAAACCTAATTGTATTAGGTTTTACAGTGAGATCATATCATTATAAGTACATCATACATTTCTAACTATCTCTGAGGATATCAACAGTCTGCATTTGAAATAGTTGGAAGCTTTAATTGATTTATGATGTTAAGATTGTAACTCGTTTTAATATGAGGTACTTTATGGACATTGTTAGAAACATTCACACAGATGAGTTCAGTTTGTGTGCTGTCGGTTTCTCCCTTTTGTACCCATCCACATTATTTGATGAATAAAATCTCTCTGTTTCTCTTTTCCTCTTCACTCTCTTCTTTCCCTGGACCCAGACACCAACCCGAAGAGATTCATTTCATTTTCATTATGGAACCAGTCTCACCCACCCACATGCTTGAGGAACTATGTATATCGAGGCATGTGAAGCATAGAACAGACAGACACTGTCAGATTGATTGGCTGCCTGTTTGTGGCTGGCAAGCTGGTTGGCTGTCTGGTTTGGAAGATGTATCAAATAGTGGAAGAGTAGAATATAACTTTCTTACACACAAACACACACACACACACACACACATATATACAACACCACCTTCCAACACAGTCCATGAATGTCCCCAACCACACACTTAACTAAGCCCCTGCTCATTGTAATTTACTCTGTCTGGATCTGTCTATACAAGTCACACACTCTAAGTATTCTAACTGTCATCTGTGAAATTATCATCTACATGGCATGCGTTTGTAAAAGTGTGTAGGCATACAAGAGGGGGAGGAATTGACTGAATTCCACGATAGTAACCGATGAACAGATGAATCCCTATGTGAGTCCCCACTGAGGAGATATATATCGTTTGACTCGAATAAGGAAAGAAACAATAGTGAAAAATACTATAATTTTAATATTCTCACGTATAAAATTCAAACAACAAATAAATAATTGTACACAAAAATAATATAATACGGTAACAGCTTCTCGGGTGTATGCAGTTTAATGTAGGAATGTCGATAATCAAACCAATGATGCTTCTCCGAACAGAAAAAGGTATTAAAAGATTAACAAAGAGATTAACCTTTCCGAATGAAAAGTGCAACAAATTTAATGATAGCCTAATTGACTGATGTAGGCAACAGTTAAATCCCTCCAGCATCTGTGCATAAGGGAATCCCTGTAAATTTGACCGCCGGATGAACTCGACAGATCGGATTTGCTCCCCATTTCAACTCCAAACGTTCATTTATTATTTTTTTAAATTGTGAGCTAGCTACATTTTCACCGGTTTTTGTTGTTTCAACTCGATAACTAGCCTAGCATATATAAAACTAAAGGCAAACTGTGTTAAGAAAGACACAGCAACACATTAATTTGTTGGCTACTACATTGTAAAGCCCACATAACGTGTCTATTTTTAGATATAAAACGCACCATTCATAAAAAGACATATCCAAGTAAGACGTTTTCAAGAATCGCAATATGTTCCATGGAAATTATCCGCTGATATTTTGTTTAAAATATAGGCTAATCTTACAAAGGAATCGTAGGATGCTCTTAAAATATCCTTCCCGTTTTGGCTGTTGCGTTGATCTCCGGAGCGGTGAGTTCCTACCAAGAACAGCTAGAGATTTGTTGTGCGGTACCTCGCGTGTGATCCCTCCCCTTGCCTTACAGAAATGGTGTGTGTGTGTTTGTGCGTGCGCGTGAAAGAGAGAACTGCGTGGCTCGCTGGCCGTGTGTGTGTGTGTGCGCGCGCAGACTGTTTGCGAGGCAGTGGCGTTGCGTGCGAAGAGCTCTACATGTCATTCAGAGGAATCCGCCACCTGAAACGCAAGGAAGTGAAGGCGACTCAATTGGGTATAAAGCATCAACATCTGCCCCGAGCAGTGCAAACTGATGAAAACATCAGGTCAGAACTCGGGTCGAGCAGTCGCTATACTTTCCCGAGGAATAATAACAAATATCGCCGTCCTACAGACTGACAGTCTTATCCAGTCATTATATCTCAATTCAACTGAATGACTTTACCAACACTATACTGGAATTAAACAGTACACCTGCTTGGTAAGTGTTTCATTTTAATAATTTAGATTAGTTCTTTGAATTGGAAATGGACAACTTTTCATTAGCCTACTTAATTTGTTTACTTAATGTAAGGAATACTTTTTTTATGATTTGGCGTGGCTTTTGGTTGTGTTTTGTGCTGTTTACTGCTGCGAAACAAATAGCCTATGATATAGCCTACTTTCAGCGCTGTTTTGATAAACCGCCTTATATTTTTCATGTGTAGCCTACCCTAGGATTATAGAATAGGCCTATGTAGCCTATTATTTCTCAGTATTTTAGCACGAGACTTCTCTCCTATAACCGGGTCTCTTAAGGGCTTGCTATTTTATTCTTAGCCTAATAAGACAGTGTTTCGTGTTTCGCTTGATGTCATAACGTTACGTGTATCTGTGTTACTAGTGTGTACAGTGTTCAGTGCTTTATCGTTACGGTGAAAACTTTTCTCCATCCTCCATCTGTAGCGCACCTGTTACCTACACGGAGCGCAAGACCATGATTCCGCCCGGCGACTGCATGTACGCGGGCCGGAAAAGAAGGAAACCGGTCCAAAAACAGTTAAGGATATTTTCAACTTTCTTTTTCTTTTTCGTTAGGTTTATCTTATCTGTTTATCCTAACTGGATGGACGTCTAGTTGTTTGTATGAGCTCCACGAGATCTGATTTAACGCTATTCTCCTCAACGTTCTCTACCAGTTACATGAAAAAGGCATTGTTGGAAATGCATCCCAACGTTAACATAACATCTCCCTTCAGAATCGTGTTGTTAGATGGCTTGCATATGTCATATGATCCTTATGAAGGGTTAGCGTGCGACGAGCACGAGGGGCGTGGGAGGTCACTGCATGAAAACCGAACCCAGAGCACATATAGACAGACAAACACACAGTGGATAGGCAGACCCAGTAGTGTAGTCCTGGGTATACGGAGGTACATGGATGATACCAACTTCTTTTTACAGATGTACAGTACACACATATTTGTGGACACAATACCATCTGAATAAATAAAACCTTACATAACATTAATAAATCAGCGGTTGGAGTACAGAGAATTCTCCAGTTACCACAGCACCAGGAGAGACCAGCGGATCTCTCCTTTGCTTTTGTCATTAGTAGCCTACAATTGGAAATTGAGAGATTTCAATTTATCGGGTACTTATTGCAAGAGGCTGAGAGAAAGAGAGAGAGAGAGAGAGAGAAAGAGAGAGAGAGAGAGAGAGAGAGAGAGAGAGAGAGAGAAGAGAGAGAAAGAAAGAAAAGCATGATTTGGAAAGGAATTAATGAAATACTTTGTGCCCCTCAGGAAACCGACGTCTGTGAGTGAAAAGACCAACCCGTCGAAGCGCCACCGGGACCGCCTGAACGCCGAACTGGACCGCCTGGCCAGCCTGCTGCCCTTCTCCCCAGACATCATCTCCAAGCTGGACAAGCTCTCCGTGCTGCGCCTCAGTGTGTCCTACCTGCGGGTCAAGAGCTTCTTCCAAGGTAAGAACACCCCTCTCTCTCTCTCTCTCTCTCTCTCTCTCTCTCTCTCTCTCTCTCTCTCTCTCTCTCTCTCTCTCTCTCTCTCTCTCTCTTTCTCTCTCTCTCTCTGTGTTTGAGAGAGTGTGTCTCCGCAGAACAATTCTCGTGTCGTGATGTGTGTGTGACTGTGATAGTGTACTGATGCTGTAGAAGGGGTGTGTTATCTAGAAGACTTTAGAGCAACCTTCAGGTTTCTGTGTGTGTGTCATTTACAACCCACAACACAGGGACAGACAACAATCCACCAACACACCCCGAGGCTCAAGTGCAGTTGCGTGTCATCAGAGTACGAATTATACAATGACAATCGGGGGGGTCAACTTCTTCTACGGGGCGTGTATCGACCCCCCCGACCTGTTGTTTTTACCTCTTTGGAGGGGTCCAAGTCTTAATTACGGGGGTCAGACCTCCCCAAACCCCCCCCGTAATTCGCACCCTGCGTGTCACAACAACAACAACTACCACAACAGCAATATTAGACTTCCTGTCAGACTTCCTGTCAGACCATGGAGCCATGGAGCTACTTTCCCTCTGCATGTGTGTGTTAGTTTGAGTCAACATCCTTTTGTGTGCAAAGTTTTCTCAGTTGAAATGAAAATGCTGCAGATGTTACAATGAATCCGTTATGGAAAGCTGTTTTTAGTGCTTCGTAGTTTAATGGCTATTTTAACATTCTGGAGATCTGAAGAGACTCGTAACTTTCTCAGAAGTCGTCATGAATATGCAGCCCAGCTGAGTCCAAGTCCTGAGACAACCCTAGTAGACGAGGCTGGAGCTGCAAGACAGTTTGACGATTTACTGTCATCTTACCTTGTCAACGACGGATTATAAATGATTCCTCTTCCACCCCTTTCTTTATCTTGTCTCCCTCTCTTTCACCCCAGTCTATGCCTTTGTCTCTCTCTCTCTCTCTCTCTCTCTGTCTTTCTTTCTCGCTCTCTCTCTATATCAGTCTCTTTACCTGGCTTGTCTCCCTTTAGTGTTATGCTCTGGATTTTGCAGTTACATGAATTGAATGATGTAATAGCACTAGAAGCTCGCTAAGGCTCTGAAACACTGAGGAAGAGGATGGTTGTGATCTTACACTCTCGGGGTGGGTTCCTTGGTGCAGCCCAGACTGACACAAGAGGGAGGAACCGGCACAATGCACTGCAAAAACAGATCAGGCCTAGGCTCAGAATGTCTGGCTTCTCTTTCCTCTGGCTATCCTCTTGCTCTCTCTCCCTCTCTCTTTCTCTCTGTCTCTTTCTGTCTCTCTCTAATCCCCTCGCTGTTCCCTCCAACCACGTTGCAGTCAAATATTTATGGGGCACTTCAGAAAACATTTTGCAGTGCTCAGCCTCCATGGCACATGTGTCAAAACAGAGTTGTCAGGAGCTGCTGGATGAGAGGGAATCTGGAGGTGAACTGGCTCTGCTACCCTCTCCCCTCCCTCCATCCCTCTATCCCTGCATTGGCTCTACTAAAGGCCCCTAAATTCTGAGGGGCACTACGGGGCAAAGTAGAACACACACACTCGCAGACAGACACACACACAGACAAGCACAGCAAAACAGTGTGAATACATTACTTTAACCTCGTGGGGGAGAACCATCTTATCCATCACAGGTAATCGTGAGGCAGGTTAAATATTTCTCTCATAGAGGATGGAGAACCTTGATCGAGGAATGAGGGAAGGAGAAGGGAGGAGAGAGGAGGAGAGGAGCAATGGGGAAAAGGTGTAGGAACAGGAATGAGAGGAAAGAATGAGAGATGAGAAAGTCCAGTAAATAAAGGATGGATACTGTTCAGAAGTGAAGGGAGCAGAGTGGAAGTCATCAGCGGCGGTCTGCTAATCTGAAAGTGGTGACCAGATTAAATCATTAACGAATGTCTAAAAAGATCAATTACGCACGTTACAAGAAGGATCTGCATGAAGGATCTGACCATAATGTCTGAATAATCCCTCTGAGTCTAGGCCGGTCATAGTTTATTAGTTAGAGGTTCTCTCTCTTTCAATGCAGATTTATTGCAGGTCCTATAACAGTGTCACCGTTTTTTTGCTCTCTACCAGAGGTGAAGTTTTACTTCTTACCACTAGAGGGAGAAAAAGAGAGAGCGTATGTGTAAGAGAGAGAGAGAGAGTGTGTAAGAGAGAGAGAGATCCAGGATGTTTTATGATATGTAGAGGCTTGCGTGAGAGCCCCAGGGTGGAGCACGGGGAACTATGTGTACAACATAGTATGGAAATAAAGCCAGAGGCCGTGTGTGTGCCTTAGAAAGAAACTGAAACACAGAGAGAGAAATAGGGACCACGTACAGGGGACAGGCAGAGTCAGAAGATAAGGCAGAGGGTGAGGCAGAGGCAGAGGCAGACAGAAAGGTAGAACAAACTGAAGTGAATGAACATGGTGAATCAGTTATTGATGTGATGATGATTATGGAGACAGTCAAATGAACTGTCTAGTCTCCAGACAGTATTCTGAAAGCGTAGATGCCTGCTATTTGAACTTGAGAAATGTTCTGCTTCATCCATCCATCATGTTCAGCACTGAGTCCACAACCCATCCTCCAGTCTCCAAAGCAGCTGCTCATCTATGGACTATAAACCATGTTAGGTCAGGATTGTATAAAATATGGATTGTCTGAACTGGCATCCAATACAGAGTACAGTTGTAGATCCAGATTGTACATTACCCTGAGTGAAGGAAGTTGATCATCGTCCAAGTGTATCCTCCTTTGAGCCTTCGTACCGCTCAGTGACGGTGGGGATTTACAGAGGATGTAAAAGTTTTAAACCGAAGACAGACCACGATCTCAGCCGATTTTCAGCAGACCTGGAAACAATCAAACATGTTCAGGGTTCTCTGCACTGTTCCTGGAAACAGACCTAGTGTACTGTGCAGTAATGTGGACATGCTGTATGTGTAGGTGTGTGTACCCTACAGTATGTGTGTATAATGTGTGTATTGTACAGTAGGTGTGTGTGTGTGTACTGTAGGTACATGTCTGTGCTGGTGTTCCTGCCAGGTAGCAGAGTTATCCTCTCCTGTTTAGTGTAAGGTCACTGTCATGGCGTTAATTTGGGTCCTGGTTAAATATTTACAGGCTGGATTAGGTAGCTGTCTTCCTTTGTCTTTCTGGCCCATTTCCTTTAATGCTCCAGCTCCACTCCCACTGTCTCCTCAGCACCGCAGAACACACACACATACGCACGCACACGCACACACACGCATATGCACACACGCATACACACACGCATACACACACACACACGCACGCACACACACACACACACACACACACACACACACACACACACACACACACACACACACACACACACACACACACACACACACACACACACACACACACACTGCATGGTTCCATCACTCAACTTGAAGCTGCTTACAGTAGTAGTTTAGCAAGGATCAGCTCATTGGAGACAAAATCTCAGCTAAAGACAATCAGAGCAGAAGTTAAGAACATAAATGGCTTGGTAGAAGACCACATGGGGTCTGGAACTAGGGACCCGAGGGTCTCCACAGTGTCTGAGATGTTTACTTCCAGGAGCTAGGCTGGCTAGAACCATCTAGGGTATGTGTGAACCCACTTAAATCCTTAACATGTTGTATGTATGTATATAGTCATTCTGTATTACACACCAGAATGCTACTGTTTGAGCCATTCTCCTTTATTTATCCTCATCCTTCGTCATCCTAGCCTCTCTCTTCCTCTCTCTCTGTGTCTCTTTCTGTCTCTCTCTTTTTCTCTTCTTTCTTTCTTTCTTTCTTTCTTTCTCTCTCTCTCTCTCTCTCTCTCTCTCTCTCTCTCTCTCTCTCTCTCTCTCTCTCTCTCTCTCTCTCTCTCTCTCTCTCTTTCTCTCTCTCTCTCCCACCCTCTTCTCTCCCTCCCTGCATCCTGAGATGAGGCTGCTTTTCCGTTATCAGATCTTCTTTTGTAACGGAGCCCAGACGTTTTACTGTGAGATGGAATAAGGGAGGGAAGCAAGGAAGGAAAGAGTGTGGAAGGAGGGAAGGAGGGAGTATGGAAGTCAACAGCGCTTGTGATGAGGATCAGATGGGTTTTGAAGCCTGGCCTGGCTGGATAACACAACACAGACCTCCCTATCAGTCCTGGAGATCTGGCCTAATGCTAACAGCTAGCAGCTTCTTGAAATACTGTGTGGGTTGGATTCAACGGAATGCTAGCTTCCCTACAGTGCATGCCCTTGGGAACTGAGACATGATGTCGGAATGCTAGCTGAAACCTCAGCTGCTGAAGTGTTTCAGAGAAGGGAAAGGAGATACAATATGAGTAGGCAAAATGGGAGAAAGAGAGAGAGACAGAGGTAGAACGAGCGTCAAGGCTGAATAGTGGGGATGGCGTTACAGACTATTTTGACTGCGTGGTGTGAGGATGTGTAATGGAGGCTCCGCTCTAACAGACGTCTGTTACCGTGTTTGGTCGAGCCATGGTCGTTGCGGCACTAATGTCTGATCTATCATGTTTCTCTCTGCCTATCAACACTCTGGGGCACAGCTATCTCATCTTCCCCTCTCTATCTTTCCATATGTATCCCTCTCCCTCTCTCTCTCTCTCTCTCTCTCTCTCTCTCTCTCTCTCTCTCTCTCTCTCTCTCTCTCTCTCTCTCTCTCTCTCTCTCTCTCTCTCTCTCTCTCTCTCTCTCTCTGTGTGTCTCTGTCTGTCTCTGTCAGTCTCTCTCCCTTTCTCTCTCTCTGTCTCTCTATCTGTCTCTTTCCCTCTCTCTCTGTCTCTCTATCTGTCTCTCTCCCCCTCTCTCTGTCTCTCTCCCTCTTTCTCTTGATCGGCTGACACTGCAGAGTGGAAGGAGCTGACAGTCAGAGTCACTTTCCAACACTTCTCTCCAACAGAGGATGGCGTACATTTGGGGGATCATTTATATTTGAGAGTCTCCGTCTCTTAATCCAATCTCAGAGGGTGAACACCCCATACACCCTATACAGTCTGGATTGGATATCCATGTTCCAACTTCAGTCTGACTGGACCCCTTCAGAATCTGATCAGACAGATTATAAAAGTCTGTCTTGTTGAATGTGTGTGTGTGTGTATGTATGTATGTGTGTGTGTTTATGTGTGTTTGTTTGTTGTGAGGTGACATTGCGTGCAAACTCACTTCCCTCCTGTAATGACATTGTAATCTGATTCTCTGCTGTGGTCATGAGGTTTATTCAGTTAGAAAGCAGGAAGACATGAGAGATGATACAGATGACTGAGGTAGGAAAGGAGGGAAGGAGTATGCATATTATAGTACCCCCCCCCCCATGGCTGTCCATCATCATGGGTGCTGATATGAGGCAATGAGAGATGAAGGAAGTGCATGCAACGCTGTCAAGATCACTAACCTAGCCTCACAACAGCTCTGGGTACAGGGGGGTAGTGTGTGTGTTATTTGTAGTGAAATAAAATCTTGCAAATAGATTTACTTTAACTAGTTTCTGAGCTTGACTGGAGACTAGCTACTGCAGACTACTTACACAGGAACAAGGAAGAGGATGGAGCAAGAGGAGGAAGAGGAGCAAGAGGAGGAAGAGGAGGAAGGAACCCTCTCCTCTCCTCACACTGCATCCTACGTCAGTGTTACGTCTAAAGCCAGACAGAACAGTGTTGTAACTTCCTCAACACACGCTATGCTATACTAGCTACCCAGACAGGGCAAGGACTGGGTTCAATTCCCTTTCCACTCAAACACATTCATGAAGGGAATTTTAAAGTGGAAAACCAAAATTCTGAAACCAAACACACGGTTGTGAAGGACATGAATTTGCAGAACATCAAAATACATAAGTGGACATGATTTGGACAAATGGACCTTTTATCAGAAGTACTGGACCTGTTTGGAGCGGATTCTGACCTGCTGAGACACCAAGACGCCTTAGTGAGGCTGTGAGCAAGGTGTGACCTTGTGTCCAGTGAACTGTGTCTGACCGTGAGCTGGTCAGTGTGTGAACCCTGTCCCCTCTGTCTATAGAGAAGTGGCCCAACTCTATAGGAGGGAGCAACGCAGCAACACACTTCCTGTATGGATGCATCAGGAATAAATTAAACGTAAACAAAGATTCTAATAAACGTACAGAACTGACGTATTTACTTTACTTTGCATATTGTTCGACAACTAACTATAGCGTGCATGTGTGTGAGTGTGTGGTGGTGTAAAAACCCAGCTCTTGTGATGAGGTAGACCTTCTATTAATTTGCTAAATGCAATGCATCTTGTATGCCGGGCACTATGGTCCTTATGTGCTAATAGTTGTTTGGGCTGGTAAGTGAGGCAGTGGATGGAAACACTAGATTATAATGTGTTGTAGCAGCAGAGAAGGAGAGGGGTAAGGGGATGTTGCCCTGTAGGTACAGCTGTCACAGTGATTCTGTGTGAAATGGTCACCTACTCTGAAGGCAACAGACAAACCCGATGAAGGCTAAACCAATTGACCTTTCCTTTGTTGCTCGCTGCCTGTCTAACATCCAATCACAGAGGCACGCAACCGGAAACCAACCAATGGGATCACTGTTTGGCAACATGTCCCAGTTGATCACTATCACATTACATATAAATGAGGTAAAGCCACTATAGTAAATCCTACACTCTTGGAACAAACAGGATTTTCTCCCACTGAGACAAAAACATATTTGCATAATTTATTATACCTTTCCTAAATGTAATTCAGTGTTTCTAGAACTGTCCAGTATAGACACAAACTCACACTCACATGCATGTAATCTCAAATGCACACACACAGACACACACACACACACACACACACACACACACACATACAGTCGTGGCACATGACGCTTCATTCCCAAGGGAGGCTTCAGCGCACACACAGTTGAATGTCAAGTGTCACAACAGAACAGGCCTGTCAGACCTTCCACTATGGGATGTCAGGGGTTGCCTCTGGTTACACACCCCGCTCCAACTCTCGTCACGTCGGATTTTCTGAATGCTTTCATCAGAGAGGTCACTCTGGGAAATAGCACCATTTTCTTTTGGCATGAAATGTGTACTTATTACAAACAACAACTTATGACCAAATGTGTTATTTTGATGTACAGTAATGTTTAATAAGCATAGACTTGAGTGTTCCCTGGCCAGCTTTCTATAATATTGTTTATCTAATGCCAAACCATTGCTATAAGGAAGTAGTGACAAAGGCTGTATTGTAATGTAGTGGTGGTATAATACACTGTATTGTCTCTGCACAGGTAGAAAGAGAGAGAGAACAATCATGGGAGACAATTCAGAAAGCAATGGATGAGTGCGTCCGTGTAGAAGTGTGAATGTGTGTGTGTGCATACAGGGCCCTAACAGCTCTCTCATTTGGGTTGTGTCAAAGCTGTGATGCTCCCTTTGTCTTCCACGACCCTTTATGCCACGGACAGAGCGCTCGCTCCACTGAGCATGCTCAAGGAGGGGCACTGGGACCCCTGAGGGCCCCAAAGGGCCAGAAGTTACAGTGACGCCTCACTGAGGCGCCTCTGTCCCAGCAGCAGATGCCTGACTCTAACAGTTGATGATGGGAGAAGCTGAGAGCCCGACATGTGGAGGTGTGTGTGTGTGTGTGGAGGGAGGGAGGGAGTGGGGGGACAGACGTCTTTGTTGGACCAACACTATTGTTGGAGACTGTCATCTATGATCAGGGTCTCTGCAGCCCTCTACTCTCTCTTCCTCCCTCTCGAGGGAAAGTCGAGAAAAGGAGGGATGGCAGGTGGAAGAGGAGTGGAGGAAGGGAGAGGAGAGGAAAGGAGAGAAGAGCAGAGCAGAGGAGAGGAGGACAGTAGAGCAGAGTTTTAATGAATGCTCCAGTTCTTCTATGTAAGGCTGGTTGCGTGACTAGGTCTTGGCTGGGCCCTCCTGCCCCCCAGGCACTGTTAGTTATCCACCAGAGGAAGGTATGTCTAAAGTATTCAACGGTAAACACTGGTGCTCTGCTCTGCATGGAGAAAAATACAAACACACACACACACACACACACTCGCACAAACATACTGTACACGTACCATATACATACATAAACACATACACACACAAACATACGTAGTGTACACACACATAAACACAGACTCTTACACACACAAACACATATACACAGGATCATTAATGGGGAAGGGATTTCCAGGCCCCCCCCCCCCACACACACACACATCATTGGGCTTTCTGATGACATCATGTCCCCAGGACCCCCAGGGAGAAATGATTGGGTGGGGGTAAAGGGGGAATCTTTTTGCCTCCAAATGGTTGACACCAGCATGGGGGACTGCAGAACAGAGATATGCACAGATACATTGTTTAAAACACACACACAAGCACACACACACTGTCACACACACACATACCAAACGTTTATTTGAGGCCACGGCTCCCTCTTTGGAGTCCATGCTTGTGACTCACTCACAGTTAGAGATAGACACAGAGAGAGGGGGATGTCTATAATAGCTTCAATTGACTGTTCCAGTTGTGTTTGAAGTCTTATTAGCTGGTACAGTAAATACAGCCTGTCTGCTTTGGCTGTACACCACAATCAAAGAACACATTCATACTCAGACACACACACACTGCAATTAGATCTACTAGAGAGCTGGCTGTTCGCACGCAAGCTTGTGTAAATGCTGGGAAAATTAGCTAGAGTATGTCATTAATGGGTTAAGCTTGGAGATGTATGTCCAGTCACGTGGTGCTGGCATGATGCTGACACACATGCAGACTCGCACACACACTTGCACACTCATGCAAGTTCACACACACACACGTGCACATCCACACACACATCATCCACACACAAACTTGATGGCATTGGGAAGCATACACTCTTATGACGTTCCTGAACCTGGGCCTAGACATGTACCTGGGCTTGGGCCTGAACCTGGACCTGGGCTTGGGCCTCAACCTGGACCTGGACCAGGGCCTGGACCTGGGCTTAGACCTGGGCCTGGACCTGGGCTTAGACCTGGGCCTGGACCTGGGCTTAGACCTGGGCCTGGACCTGGAAGCGACATGGGCAGACCACAATCACCATGGTTTTTCCATGTTACGCTCCCACTGCTAATAAGATGTGACAGCAGCCAGGGAGCTTGTGTGCCAAGCTGCCATTAAATTAGAGTGTTTCAGAGAGCCCACAAATGAGCCGCCCTCTGAGAGTGAGGACACACAGACACACACGCAGACACACACACAGACACAGAAACACAGAATCATATTTAATTAAAGCCAAAATCTTGAATTGGCCACATGCGACAGACGTTTACCTCAGACGCAGGCCTTCATCTCTCTCATTGTAGAACCTCTCATTCTAGAACCTCTCATTCTAGAACCTCTCATTCTAGAACCTTTCATTCTAGAACCTCTCATTCTAGAACCTTTCATTCTAGAACCTCTCATTCTAGAACCTCTCATTCTAGAGCCTATCTTTGTCTCTCTCTCTATATTTTCTCTCTCTCTCTCTCTCTCTCTCTCTCTCTCTCTCTCTCTCTCTCTCTCTCTCTCTCTCTCTCTCTCTCTCTCTCTCTCTCTCTTTCTCTATCTTTCTAATTCTTTCTCTCTGTTCCCTTTCTCAATTCCCCTCTCCTTCTTAGTTATTTGTGCCCATTTTTGGAAGGGCATGGACGGACAGGATCTTTTGTGTGTGTATGCAGTTGTGTGAGTGTGGACAATGGTGGCCTTTGTCTTATTGGCCCAGCCAGAATTGTAGCAGCCCAGACAGTCATTACCATGTCATGCCCTGTCTGACCATCACACGAGAACACACACACGGCCCTGTGGTCACATGGAAATCCTGGAGGACAGAAAACAGAGTGTAAACAGCTCTCACTGAACCTTCAACACAGTCATTTAGCCATCAGAGCTCTCTCTCTCTCTCTCTCTCTCTCTCTCTCTCTCTTTCTCTCTCTCTCTCACAGACACATATGTCTTCTGCATAGCATTGTGCTGATCAGCCTTACCTGGTAGAATCCTATCTCATATATCCCGTATTTGAATTAATTTCACGGAGTGTGCCACCAGCTGCTTGCCTGAGCTGAAAGTGTGTGTGTGTGTGTGTGTGTGAGTTGGGCTGATCTGACAGTGGCATATAAGATATTCTGACTAGCTGCTGGCTCTTTAAGAAAGTGTGTGTGTTAATGTGTGTGTGGCCATGCGTACGTACGTGAATTGTGTGTGTGGGTGTGTGTGCCGATTGCGTGATTGTAGCAGACTAGGCTCTGACCTCAGTGTAGTGGTTATGAACACGATGTGTGGAGCAAAGCAGAGCAGAGGAAGGGATAGGAGAAGAGAGAGGGGAAGATAAAAAGAGAGGAGACCAGTACTGCAGAAAGGAGAGGAGTGTTTTCCTCTAAACACACATAGGAACATAACTCACACACACACACACACATTCCCACAAAAAAAAAAAACACAATTAGCTGTACGGTAGAGAGAAACTCCACCACACACACACCATCAATGGCAGCCCAGGGGCATCCAGAGGGAGGGTGAGGTGTTACTGAGCAGAGCTGATGTATCTCAGGGTGTAATGGACTAGGACAGGAGGAAGACCCAAACAAAGGGATATCTACACAGACACGGGGGGGAATAAGAGAGAGATAACGTGCTTGGACGGAGGAGCAAGTGAGCATATAATTATTATAGAGAGAGGGAGTGGATTCCGTTTCAGGGAATCACAAAACTCTGAATATCAAGAAGAGATTTCACAGCATCTGTTTTGATGAATGGTTGAATGAACAGATGACACACACAGCCTCTGTCAGATTATATGACAAATTTAAATTGCGCATTTTATGAATTAATCAAATCTATCTCATGCTGTGTTTATGTGCATGTCATATCAGTGAATAGAAAAGATTGCATGTCAACAGTGATGATAGCATCAACTCTAAACAGTGGCACGCTCAATACCTTGAGGCCTAAAGGCAGAAGGGGAGGAGGAGGGGTGGGGGCGTGGGGGCGTGGGGGGGGGGGGGGGGTTGAATGTAAATATTGACAGTGACATAAAGGCCAAAGGAGTCCCCAAAGAACCTTCATCTCTCTCTATCTCTCTCTCTCTCCCGCTCTCTCTTTTGCTCTGTCCCTGACCCTCAGAGGGATGAGCATGCTTCCAGCCAATTAAAGCTACAGTCTGCGAGAGCGCTGTGTGTGTGTACATGTGCGTGTGTCTGAAGTACCCAGTGGAAGCAACACATTAGAAAGTGAGGTTGTGCCAAGGCGTGCTGTGGAACCTTCTGTGCCCGGGTCTCTCTGCCTCCCGTCAGTCGGAAAGCCACTCAGCAGGGTTGGCCACTTTGCTGGCTGTGACACCAAATGTGCCTCTACAGCTGGCTCCTTCTCATGCCACACTTTCTATTTTCCCCATTGTTGTTACAGAACTCCAGTCCGTTCTGGGTCATGGGCTACGCTAGGAAGGGTGTGCGTGTGCATATGTGTGTGTGTGGTTGTGGTTGTAAACACAAAACAATAGGATTCTCTCCCTTTGGTCTTACACAGGAAGTGAACGTCGCCAACTTCCTATCCCCAGAATGGTTCCGTTGTGTCTATCTGAACAGAGAACAATGAGACCGACACACATGCTTCTCCCATTGGCTCTCAGACAGGAAACTGCACCAATATTATTTTGGAGGTGATAGCCCACTAAAGCCCAGCTGTCTGTGTCCTCAAGTTTCATTTCAGATCAGGGCTCGTATCTGAAAGTAACAAGCTGAGAGAGATGATAAAACACACCGAGGGGAAAGTCATTTTACGTTATCTTTGATTGAATTTATAGTTTCTTTATTAGCCAAATCTCTCTCACACTGGGGAATATTCTGTGCAAACAACATAAAGAACCAAATCCCTGATCAATATGGACTAAACTATGTTTATACCTTCTGTAAAAGTTTGTAGGGGTGAAACACATTTTTTTCCAAACAGAAAGATAAAAAATAAACGATATCATAAATGTAGGAAGCCAGGATTGTAATAATAAAATTGGAGTTAGAAGAATCAGATCTCTAAGCCTGCCTGATTTTGTATCCAATAGCTCACCACAGAATGCTCACTCCAGTGGAACTTGGGCTGTGATTGGTTGGTGGTCGAATTAATATATTTTTGGACTGTGTATGACTGTTTGTCATGATTTTTAATAAAAGATATGAGAGGAGAAGGGAGGGGAAGAGAGAAGAGGATGAGAGAAAGCCGGAGGGGAGTGGAGAGAGCAGTAGAGGGGTAGTGACCTTGCTTGCGTGCCTGGCCTTGTTTTCGATACAGACCACATGTTTGGACACTGTACAACACCCTCTGTAAAGCGGTTTGTAAATCATGATGTATCATGTATTTTATGTATTTTTGGAGGTGTGGTGAGTTAAGTTGAAGTGCGTGTGGATGTGTGTGTGTGTGTGAATGTGTGTTTATCGTCTAGTATAAACACCTCTGCCTTTACTGGACATCCGGGTAGATTTGGACAGAAGCTGTACTTCTTAGAGAGTGTTAGAGAGTGTTTATTAGAAAACAAACTGGTAATGCTGATTCACAAGTGAATACAGGAAAGGACGAGAAGGGAGGGGAAGAGGGATAGGGGCAACAATTAATGCCCATTCATAAAACTCTCCAGTATTTCCAGGCCTGTTCTGCCTGGGTGGATCTCCATGGCAGCTGTCTGCCATCAGACTCAATTAAAAGCCAATTAAAGGGGCATTCCGCATGGAAACAGGGATGTCTTTGTAGTGATGTTTGTACAGGTGCTGCACATCACATGCTGTAATGGTATTAGATTTACACCCAAGGACTGGCGTAGCCCATGCCAGTTTCTATACCCTCCACACACACACACACACACACACACACACACACACACACACACACACACACACACACACACACACAGACACACAAACAAAACACACACATGCACACACACACACACACCACCAGAAGCAGCCTGAGGGACTGGTTCTGTGGGTATGGACGCTGAGATCAGCCTGTCCTTACCTCTTCCTTCAAACCATCCGTCTGCATCCTCAGACCTCCAGAACAGTTGGCTTCATTCAGATGTTTGCTTTGACTTGTACTGACACAGAGAGAGATATCCTTCAGGATCAATAAAGTGAGTGAATTGAAATGAGTGGAGAGAGACAGAGGGAGACGGAGAGAGAGAGAGAGAGAGAGAGAGAGAGAGAGAGAGAGAGAGAGAGAGAGAGAGAGAGAGAGAGAGAGAGAGAGAGAGAGGAATAAAACATTGACATGAGTAGCAATGCAGGTAATGTGTGTCTCAGAGGACAGCGGGGAGTTAACAGAAATGACAGGTGAATAAATGGTTATTCTCCATTAACGCTGCCACGCCATGAGATTGAACATTCTCCAACCCAGCCTCAGGCTTTCGAAGTGAGGCTCTCCAGGGAGCTGGGGTGGGGATGTGTGTGTGTGTGCATTTGTGTTTATGGTTGAGGCACTGCTATTGGATACTGTGAGTATGGTTGTGGTGTTTATACAAAGTGGGCGGGGCTGGGAGTATATAGCCACGCCCCCTTGCACGCGATCCCTGGGAGATCCGTGCAGGTGGGGGATTTACTCAGCACGCCACACACACACACACACACACACACTTGATATAGAGCTGTCACAGATAACACAGATCAGCTGACATCACAATGAGACACGGCACACACACACACACAAAGTCATTCACGCTCACACAAGCGCATTCATGCTCACACAAGCATACATGCACTCATACAATACACATTCCCATGTACTCATACCAACACACGAACACACATACAAACACACACGCACACCATCTGCACCAGAGGGAATTGACCGGCAAGCAAGTGCATGCTTCTCTCCCCCCTTCCCCTCCCCTCCCCTCTCCATCCACCCAGACTGTCTGCCAGGGTAGGTCTCCGCCCCTGCTCCCGCCTTGTCAGTTAGACCCAGAGAGACAAGATTTGATTGTGTTTTACCCCTTTGAATTATTGAATCACCCCTGGGTCACGATTAAGCCTCCAAGAGTGAGACTGAACTGACTTTAAAAAATAAAGCCGAATGATGAGAGCACTTAAATGACAGTGATACGGTCATGGTGCACTTTAAAACCGATGAACCGATGAATCTAAGATCCCTATCAGCAGATGTGAACGGTACTCTAGTTGTCATACATTATGAAAAAAAAAGACCCGCCCCCTCTCTCTCACACACACACGCACGCATACACACACACACACACACACGCAGACACACACACACAGCAGCAGCACCATGTCTCAGCTTGTTAGCGTGATAGGTGGGGACGGTCTAACCACCTATTGTGACAGCCAGAGCTAAATATTAAGACATACAGAAGCTGGGTTGTCTAGGGAGTAGAGGAGAGGCAGGGAGAGGAGAGGAGAGGAAGGGAGAAAGGGAGGGGTGAGGATGGGAGAGGGAAGGAGAGAAGAGGACAGGGAAGGAGGAGGGGAGAGGATGGGAGAGGAGATGGAAGGAGAGGAGAGGGAATGAAGAGGGGAGAATCTCCCGATTCTAATGTGTTTTATACTCCTTTCATTTTAAATTTGAACAGATTGCATTGAGATGTATCCAGCATACGCTCACCATATGGTTCAGAGTGTTAACTGGACCGATCCCGCCCTTCCGTGTTTAATAACAACTGTGGGCCCGCTCCACTAAGACCCACCAAGGGCTCTGTGAAACCTGAGTCCCCACCCAAAGGGACCCACATGTGGACCCTTCCCATTCAGGTGGAGTCATTCCATGACTGCTTGGGTCTGAAGTCTTTTTTTTTCTCTCGTAAGCTTTTATTGTCTGAAGTTGGGTATGGAGTCCAACACAGGGTTTATTGCTTGGGGGAAAGAACAGGCCTTTTCTGTCTTACTTGTGCCTGCCCTGCCCCAGATGTCTGCTGTATGGACAGCGGGATTAAAGTGCTCTGAATAAAGACCAGGTCATGGAGTCTGATGGTAAACCAAGGAGAGGTGGAGGCTTAAACAGACCACACACCAGGACAGCGTGACTAACTGATGTCCATCTAGAGGAAGGTAATTGATACAGTCGCTGTGTAAAACAGCATCCTGTTCTCAGATGGTCGGCCTGTTTCTGCTGGTGTAGCTCTACTTCTGCCTGGCTTTCCTGATCAGGTGTGCAGATATGTGTGTGTTGGGGGGGAGGGGGTGCTTCCTCTATGGCTCTGTGGTTCTGTGGCGGTAGATAGACGTCACTGGTGGTGTTTGTGAATGACTGTTTCCATGGTGATAGAGCATCACAGGGGATTATGGGCCTACTGGACTTCCTTTAGTGAAGTATCATAATCAAATACAAAATAATAACTTCCTGTGTTGAGCTATGATGTCATAGGGGAAGTGTGCTGTATGTATGTTTAGTACTTCAGCTATTAGTTAAATATATCCAGTTTTTCAGGTTATATTCTACCCATGCTTGTCTTCTCTTTGTTACTTTACACAACTCCGTTCCACTCTTCTCTGCTACTCTGTTATGCTCTGCTGCAGTGGAAAAGCAGCCTGTGCAATTAATAACTGAAACTCAAGACAGACCACAGCAAAAAGAAACAGGTTTCAGACCTCTCAACATGTAAAGCATGTAAACTTGGCACGGCAGAAAATTGTTGATTGCGGGCTACTGATGTGACCAGTTTGAGGTTAAAACGTTCCATTAGGTCTTCGCACGCTATCCCTCTTGCCCCTCCCTCTCCTCTCCCTTCTCTCCCTCCCCCTCAGTACTCCCCTAGTCACATGAGGAACAGTTGCACCAGTGTTGGGTGAGGATGTGGGTATTTGCAGCATGTGTGTGTGTGTGTGTGTGTGTGTGTGAACCTCTTGCCAGCACAGGTGGTGGAGCACTGCTATGATGTCAGCCAGATCAGTAATGCTATACCGTACCTTTTCTTTTTTTTTCTCCATCTTTCTTTCTCTTCCTCTTTATCAGTCTATCTCTTTCTTTCTCTTGGACTGTTTCTCTCTTTTTCTCTCTGTCTTGCTCTCTCTCTTTTTGCTGATCTGGTTCCTGCAGGGTAAGAAAGACAGTAAAGATTATAACACATGTTGCATCCCCCCTCCTCCTCCTCCTCCTCCCCCATCCTGTTCTTTTCTACTTTCTTTTCTTTTAATCTCTTCTTCTCTTCCTCCGTTCATGGAGCGTCTCTCAGGCCCAGCCTCCCAGGGATTGCGTGAGTTTTCCGGAGTGACACAAGCTGTATTTTTGAATTGTTCATACATCTTTGCTAAATCAGCAATGTTCCCTTCTCCTGGAGACACACTGAAGTGATTGGGGAAGAAATTCCTGTGGTATCGTCGTAAATCAAACTTCCGCATAGAAGCTACTAGTGGAGTGACATACTGTGTAGCAACTCACCAGAACAGTAAACACACATTCTTGTTCACATGCTAATTTCTCTCTACACAATTTAAGTAAATATTAGATGTGGACACTGTTTCTAAGTCTTTCAACTTTTATACTTTCCTGAAAACCAAGTAAAGGTTATTCTTTAACATGTTTTATCCTGTCTGTCAAGCTAATTTCTTTAAATGATGCATCACTTTTCAAAACCATTAGGCCTACAGTGCCATGACAGACCTAAGATGGTTGTATCATTTGTAGAAAGTCTGCATGTCATTAGTCAACAACATCAAGATTATCAGCTGTAGTTTATTTAAGCCTAGCTTTCATTTCCCCTTGGTGTGAAAATCCTGTTTTCAAAATAGTTTAGCTTAATTTATTCCTACTTGGTGTGCCAGGTCACACAACCTAGCTGTGTGTTAGCTAAGCACCTAGTTAGCCGAGCCTAACCATAAGTCTACCCTTTTCTGCTGCTTAGCCCTGCCAAGGGCCTGCATTTGCCACTGATGGGAGGGTTAGCTAACCAACCAGCTAGCATAGCCCAGCCCTGGGTTCATAATGGGCCCAGTTCCAGTTCCTGAAGCCACAAGCCTCTGCTTCCTTTGCCTCCAGATGCCCAACAACACGGCTGTTTATTTGCACAGGAGGTCTGCTGAAATTCATTACCGCGGTAGTGATAATTACCAGTGTTGTCTACGTGACACGTGCCGTGCGGTAAAACCATAGATAAATGTACCACTTATCCATTTCCCCTTTTGCCTCTGTCGCACTCTGCTGCAGTGTAATCCCAGTGAGGGCCTTCAACCCTTCCTGACATAATAACTATAGATGTGTATCTAGTGGGAATTGAACCCGGGTCTACGGCTTTGATCCACATGTTTCTAGTGGCCTGTTGGATATTCTACCAGCAATAGATAGTTCGAAATGTTTTTCCGTAATATTGTGTAATCTTTTACTTTTCATCAATGGTTATAGAAAAAACACCTGAGACAAGCGGAATAAGAGGTGACTCACACATGCACCGCACTGCATTATCATGTAATGGTTCACCTCCGCTTTCTGCCAAGCCCAGTCAAGGGATATAAACGTCCGAGGGAGGAAAGAGGGGGAAGACGTCCAGCTCTTAGAACTGAGGCGGGCTTTGCTCAAAAAATCTTGATATTAAATTCTCCTGATAATTGCTCCATTCACTGTTTTGAGAGACTGGGGGATGTGGAGCGGAGAGCAGCTGGAGGCTGGGAGGCAAAGCCAGGTTTCCACCGGGCTGTGGGGGCCATAGCGTGACACGGGGTGGGTGGAGAGGGCAGAACAGTGGCTGCTCAAGGTTACTCTTACAAGTACAACCTTGACACACAGACATGCATACACACACACATACATGTGCACATGAATACACTGTCCAGGATACAGCTGCAGGCTATAACAACTGAGAGGCCTTGGATTGCTTACACACACACACACACACACACACACAGACTCATGTCTGTGTGTGACATGAGTCTCAGACATGAGACTCAGGCACATGTCCGCCCTATATGCCCAAACCAACTTCTAACTGGTATGTTTTGGCTTGTGAGAGTTTGTGTGAGAGTTTGTTACATGATGGAGGGTGTCAAGTGGGTGAATTATTATGGTTCAGTGCAGAGGACTCCCCTCTGCAAACTGACAAGCTCACTGTCATAAACCAGGCCAACTCTGTCAATGGCAGGAGACAGGATCAACCCCACACCATGGCCAAGCACCACACAGCCTGACTCATTAGCTGTTCAACCCAGTTTAAATAAACAACCGTAAACAATAAAGGAGAGAGAGAGGGAGACCGAGGACGAATAGAGAGGGGGAGGGGACGAGACTGAGAAACCAAACGAACAGAGAACTGACACTGAGAAACAGAAAAAGGGGAGAAAGAGAGAAGAAGAGATAAAAAGGAGTTCAGATGTGCGTAGGAGGCTGTGGATTGACCTCTTGGGTGACAAGCCTCCCCAGGCACACACACAGAGACACACACACACACACACCCCCAGGCTTCCGTGAGAAGAAGGGATCGTCTTCTTCGAGTGGCCGAGTCAACCATGTGGCAGTGAGATCATCACCAGGCTTAGCCGCACCACCAAAACAATACCTAAATCCTCTCCTCCTCCCACTCTTTCTCCTCGTTCCTCTCCTCCCTCCTCCTTTTCCTTCTTTCTCCTTCACCTCCCATCTTCCATTTTTCTCATCCTCACATCTTTGAAGATTAGGGTTATGTGATTTTTTTATGACTTTAAAACTTTAAAAGTCTCTTTTAAACACAAATTTAAGAGAAAACAACTCAGAGATAAGATTAAGTGTTTGTTGTGGAAAATGTCCTTTCAGTTTGGACTCACTTGATCTTGGGGTTCAAGTGGTTCTGAACAGAGCATGCAGCAAATTCCTCAGTTTATTGGCTGGATAATAAATACAAACACAAACCAAAACAAACAGCTCCTGACACAGTTACACTCTCACATGCTAGGTCCAAATGCCTGGGAAAACATTAGTGTAATTTTGTGTGTGTGTGTGTGTGGTGACTGGGGCTTCGTGACTCTCTTGGATTTTCCCCTTTTAGCAGGCTTGCGTGACTTGATGGTTGCTCTGTCAAGTGCCCCCCTGCCCCCAACCTCCTGCAGGAACATCACACCAAATGGAGGGGGGGTTTCAAATCCTTTCGTTCACTCTGCCCCCCCCCCCCCCTCCCCCTTCCTCCCTCTGCCTTACATACTAATGAAGTGATCGGCATGAACTGTAAAAATGTGTTTGTATAAATAGGGATGAAAAGCAACATGCAATTAACATGTTTAGATATCTGACACACACAGATGGAGCTCTGGAGAACATAGTAATCCTGAGGCTCTGTATTATTTACACTTCCGGGTTCCATCCATCAGTTGGACTGGAGATCTTCCACGGTGAATTAAGGAGTGTAGGTTCCGACTGTGAATACGTCTTGGGACATTTTCGGATAGATTCAAAGTTTGGCAGACCTGTCAGATCTTTTACATTTGAAGTTGAGTTTCAGTAGAAGCAGCCTACTTCACACACACACTTACACACACTAACCCCAACCCTAGGAAATGTAATTAAATGGGTGCAAGATGGTTGATACGTGTCCAGAGTTCGAGGATCAAGTGATGGCGATGCTCCAGATCATGTGTTATTCATGTTAATCATTAGTGTCAGTCAGCCTGCTTGGTCCTGGGTGTTGTGTGTCGGATGCATTGTCACCCAGGTCTCCACTGCAGACCTGTGAACCAGGTAATTCAGGGCGCTGTAACTCTGCTAGATGCCAGGCCCTGGTGGTATCTGTTTCTTTGTATCTCTCTTTATCTTTGCCCTCTCTCTCTTTCTCCCTCTTTCTCTCCATCCTATTTTCTCTCTCCTATATAATTGATCTAGGTCATGTTGTTTACTCATTGGAAACCTCGGTCAAAGACAATTACTTTAGGTAAGCTGGATTTGGACCATGGACAACAGAACTAATAAAAAGTATTGCAATTGCAAACTATTGTAATATCAAAATGTAAGTAGTGTAGTGTAATGTGGTGTCCTAGGATAAACCCCTAACCTTGATCACTTAAGAATAATTCAAGACTGACCCCAAGTTCAGATCAGTGGTCATAAAGTTGTATTTATCAACGTATTGTATCTTACATTACATTTACATTTATTCATTTAGCAGACGCTTTTATCCAAAGCGACTTCCAAGAGAGAGCTTTACAAAGTGCATAGGTCACTGATCATAACAACGAGATAGCCACAAAACATTGCGAGTAGCCAAACATGAAGGACACATTGTGAACAACCAAAATAAGTGCCAAAGGGAAGAAACATAAGAGCATGTAGTTAAACAAGTTACAATTAAACAACATGAACTGCTATAAGTGCAAGTGTACCTGTGGAAAAAAGCAAGCAACAATAATAAAAACAATATATCACAGCGAGTACAAAAATTTGTATCTCATGGTCTTGCTGGCTGACTGTGGCTGTCATTGAGAATGTCACGCAAACAACATGATAGCTGACAGTGCTAATTCATTAAGCTGTGCGCTAACACGCTAACCCTGGAATATCTGATTATCCTTGGCCGGGCTCCCTCTCTCTGCAACCTCAGCCTATTAGCACCCCAGCGGGCTAACGGTTGACACTGACATAAACATACAATGCCTGTCATGCAACAAGCCTCATCCCTTTTAATGAATACAACTAAAGGGACAACAGTTCTCTTTTGTTTTCATTTGCTCTGTGATAGTGCTAAAGGAACTGGAGCAGGCTGCATGAAGGCCAATTGACAGAAGGCTATTGAATGCTAACATTATGGTTAGCATTGCGTGTTGAAGCTGCATTAGCACGGGTTCTAAAGAGAGGCTCAGTGTTAGCGGTTAGCATTGAACATTGCGTGCTGTGGCAGCATTAGCGTAGCTCCCCTCGTTCACCCATATGGATTCACCTCAGAAGGACCATCTGTCCTGTATTACTCCCCTCAATGGGCCGAAACGAGACTATAATCTATTTAACTGATTTTCTCTGTTGCTGTGCAGGCTGACTGAAAAATAATATCCAACTATTGCTCCCTGTTGTTGCTGCACCTCCTAGGCTTGCAGCCAAGGTGGGACTCAAACCCAGCATCAAAGACATTAGCTAGCTGGGTAAGCCGAAGGTGTGTAAGCCCAGGGAGTCAGCTAATGTGTTTAGGCCTTAGGCAGAGTTAGTGATCACGCAAGTCTGATGTTGAGCAATGAGTTCAAGAATCCTGTTCTGAAGTCATTGCCCATTGATGATTTTCACAAACTAAACATACACTTTTAATTTTATTTTCTCTAATTCCCTATGAATCCCCAGCTATTTTTTTTTCTCTTTTCCCTCTCTCACTCACTCTCTTCAGAGATCTGTCTCTTTCAATCTCTCCACTCATGCTCTGTCGTGCAGGAATGCGGCTAAGCATTTCTGCAACCAAAATAGAGGGCTTCACAACTAATGATTATTTCCAGAGTTGTTTAACTTGTCTGACGTGTTTCACGCTCTACTCTGTGGCCTCTGCAACCCCCAGATCACAGACCTCCAACACAGAGGAACTCAACCTGAAATAGATTTTCTCCGAGCACCACCACCACTGTTGAGAACTAAAAGGGGCTGGGGAGTCTGGGCTACCATGTCAAAACAGGTGTCAAGATCCACTGACCTATTCATATTGGTGAACCGTAGAAGACCGCTTGCCAGTTCCTACTTAACCGTAACAGTAAATATGGCTACAGTAGGTCAAAAGTTGATAGTGCTAAGACTTTTAGACCCACCCCCCACCAAGCAATAGTAAAGGAACATGTGTAAATAAGTGTTAACGCAGCCCGTTTGGAAAAACATCTGTTTCAATCTGAAGAGGGCGGGGGTTTGTTGGTTTTTTAAAGAATCTGTATAAAAATAGTTTTTCATTTCCAAACATATCTCTAATTAAACTTTAAATCAATTACATTTGAGTTTATAGCTTTACAACCACAGTGTGGCTTGCACATGTGTGAGTACAATGTGCTGTGCTGATATTAAAGACCTTTTATTGGGATTATTTACAGTCTGTTCAATCCCCTTTGAAATAATTAAATAAGCTGTGCTTTGTTATGTTAGCACCCAAGTAAGTAGAGAGTTACAGCTGTAAATTACTTTATTGTGGCCAGTGATACAACAATGTTGCAATTTAAATACCAGTAAGATTTTGGTGAATGCAGCCCCACCACCACTCTGAATCAGTATAGAAGCTTAAAATATCTTCAGTTGGGCATTTAGCCACACACAAATATTGTACACAAAATAGGTTAATGGCAGTTTATGGTTGATGGTAGATGGCTCAGAGACAATACAACGTGTGAGGTCTTAAGCTGGTTTTATGCAACTGTAAAACCTAATCTCTCTCTCTCTCTCTCTCTCTCTCTCTCTCTCTCTCTCTCTCTCTCTCTCTCTCTCTCTCTCTATCTCTCTCTCACACAAACACACACACATATCCTTACACACACTGGACTGGGACCATAATTCCTTGACCCAATGTTAGACTCTACTCTGTGACATGCAAATGACCTGGGTTCATTCTTGCCTGTTGATCGGGTCTTTATCTGTGTCCTGCAGTCTTTGAGTCTGGACTCAGTGGAAACCAGAAACAAACGAGTCATGAGAGGATGTTTGAATGACTGTATCAGAGGAAGAATGGCTTTACTATTAGGTTAAACAGTCCCACTATTACAGCCTATAGCAGCCAGTCAGAGTGGCGTTGTGACAATGGGCTTTCAATTAGGGGGAGGCTCATTTTAGTGTGTATGTATTTGTGTCTGTGGGTGTGTCACAGATTGTGTATGTGTGTGTGTCTGTGGGTGTGTCACACACTGGGCTATCCTGATCTGACCTGGGTAGTGAGGAGCAGCCATGATTGATAAAAAACAGTTTATCCTTTTACAATGTATCGGTACCCATACCAGACCATACAACGCTACAATATGAAAAATAACTGTTGACTTAATAAACAAACATAAAATGACTGTCCCAGTAATAGGGGTAATTTGACACAAATATTGAATATGTGGTTGTCATCCACATGTCTTTAACTGTACCTAAGCTATGCTGTCACTACTAAAGTTGGTCTTGTTTTGTATTCACCCAGTGCCAGCATTTGTCACATTTAATAAGATATAAATAAGATGAGGCCATGGTCTGTTTGGGGAACAACAGCTGAAAGATGTGGTATAGGCTAATTTGACATTACAAGGTATTGAGTTCCTTAGATGCTCCTGTTATCCAGTTGGATCTCATGTCAAACAGTAGTTTCAGTAACAGAAGTGATGTAGCATCAACAAGCTGTTAACCAGCAGTGCCTGAGGGGATGAACTGACAACACTGTCAGGTAACTCTGCCAGTCTGTGCCAAGTGAAACAGAGCAAAGGAAACAATCAAGGTTGTAGCCCAATTCAAGTGTTTATACAATGATATTTTCCACGCCATAGGATCCCTTCCCTGTGCTGCATGATCTCTAGTTACAAATTGTGCTCTTATTTCATTCTTTTTTAAGAAAGAGAGAGTGAGAGAGAGACATTTGGAGCTGGAGCTATGCTCTCCATGAAATCGCTATTGATGATAATCTGTAGTGACAGATGAAAAGTGGAATTTCCTTTCAACACAACTCCATTTCTCAGACATCCGTTTAGTGAGCAAGATGTGGGACTCTACTTTTGTTTGACTTGTTATCTGGTCAAAGAGTAAAGCTGTTTAAAGTGAGTGATTGATTTCCAATTTTGTGAAAACAGACCATTTAGCTAAATGTATTTTATATAGTCATACTAAGTATGGATACATCGCACATCAAAAAAACATATGTGCATCCTTTTCCCCCAGAAATATAGTCAGATATGGGGATTATGGTTTTATGTTTCCAACCCCCACCCTTGGCCTCAGGATGATGACAGAGTTACAGAAAATATTACATTGTTGTGTCATTAAAATAAAATGCAGACTACTTCCGATAAAAATATACAGGAACAAAAACTGAATTAGCTGCTTCTCTTTTCTCTCTCGCTCTTTCTTTCTCTCTCCCTTTACAGTAAACCCATACTTAATTTCACACCCCACACTCCACCAAAAAGTCAAAGAAGAGTTTTGGATATTTGATACGAGACATAATGAAGAATTAGGTTCCATTACAGACCAGGCTTAACCTTTGCGCAGCACATTGAGCCCATGCCAGTAGTCATCAATATTTAACAGCTGTTGTTATTATGAAATTCTTTATAGACTAATGTGGCTTGCCGGCTTGCACGCAAGGCTTTGGCTGCCTGCCAGTGCTCTGTCAGGGGCCGGCCCTGAGATTGACAGACGGTTAGCTCGCGTGACAACCAGGCTTTGGTCAGCCAGCTCCCTACACACTCAATGGCTGCCTGCCATGTAAAGACACACACTTGTGCGCGCGCACACACACACTCTCTCTCTCTTTCTCTCTCTTTCTCTCTCTTTCTCTTTGGTGTTTCTCTTTCTGCAGTGGATTTCCTGTACTGGGGGGGGGGGGGGGGGGTGGGGGTGGAGGAGGTGTGGGAATAGGCAAAGGAGGTGGCTGTCAGCCAATCCAGGCTCTTTCCCTCCTTCCCTCTTACTCCCCTCAACCCATTGCCTTGAGTAAAGATATGTGGGCTCCCTGTGCTCACGCAAGCCCTGTTAGGGAGCAGAGCTGGGCGATAGAGAGAGATCGAGATATATTTATACTTTGAGCACAAAGAGTAGTGTGAAGACTTGCACAGGAAAATAGCTCTGAATTCCCATCCTGTCTGAGTAAATCTACAGCATGTATCACCAACTGTGAACCAGAGGTTCAGCATTGTATTATTAGTCTCAGGAGATCCATGCGTGATCCACACAGATGAGGAAGCAGATTTTTGCAGACAACAGCCTGGCTCGCGGCACCATCTAAAAAGTATACCCTTCTGTGCCCAACCTTGCAAACCTGTCATTCTCATCCTAATGTTACAGTATTGTATTGGAGTCTTGCCTGCAACACCTTACATTAAAGTGCTGTTCAACCCTATCCCCTCTCTCCACCCATCCTGTCCTCTCCCCACACACCCATCCCTCCCTCCCTCTCGCTCCACACCTCTCCTTACATCATTATCCCTCCCTCCCTCCCTTTCCATCCTTCCCGTTCCTTCCATCCTTCTCCCTCCATCCCTGCCTCTTCAGCCCTTTATATCATCTAGTTTTTTGTAGTTTGTGTGTTGTGGAACATTTCTCAGTGCGTGCTGAATCGTCCATTATCTCCAGAAAAAGAACATGCCACCCGGGCAACGCTCGAATTCACCATGATGGAATATAATGACATATCACGCAATCTCTCTCTTTCCCTCTCTTTCTTTCTTTCTCTCTCTGTCCCTCATCTGTTTCCTGGTTGCTATTGGTTAGGAGAGGAAGTGGGTTAGATAGCGAAGGGTGCGTAATGAAGAGTTCTTCCTACGACACGCTCCGCCTGCTTTGTCGCTCCACACATGACTTGAAGGCAGTTCCATCACCCTCCCCCCGCCACACTCCCTCGACCCCTCACCTCCTCATCAGCACCGCCCCTCCCTGATCCGCACTCTGACTCATATGCACTCAACCAGCACATCCCCACCTCACCGTTCAGTATCCCCACGACACCCCCTCTTCCTTTTTATTCTCTTCATCCCTCCATCCCCTTGTCTTTCTCTCCGTCTCTCCATCCCCTCCTCTGTCACCCCCTCTTTGTTAGGCAGTACTACTGAGACCAAAGGGCTGTCTGAGGTTAACACCCCACTTAACACAGTCGACTCAACAGATGCCACCCCCAGCACGCACACAGTACACACATACACGGTTCACTGCTCATCATTCGTATTAATTGACAGCCCTACATGGGGATTCCTCTTAGACCTGTTATATCTATATATAACATGCATGGGCTAGCTAGATAGATGGATATAAAGAAAGACAGACGGACAGACAGACAGATATATGATTTAACTTGATGGTCTGTTCATGGTTCTGACTGCAGCTTGTACTGTAACAGAACAGGCACTGACTCCTGCAGAACCAGACTCACATCTTGCTTTTTGTTGGGAGGTCAGGCTTCTCCTCTGCCTTCTGGCCCTTGTCACCTCACACTAAACACACACACACACACACGCACACACACAGACAGACACACACACACACACTTCGCCATTAGCCTCTCTGTTTTCTTATAGAGAGAGTGAATAAGAACAGTGTTGGCTGGATAGGAAGCCCCGTCTCCATAATTAATCATCTGTATATTTGTCTTTCCTGAGCCCAAAGTCCTCTCCAAGTCTGTCGTCAGAGCAGTGTGTATGTGTGTGTGTGTCTGTCACTTAGGGAGAAACTTGAATTTCCTCCTGTGGTTTCCTTTAGTCGGAAGAATACAGGTGATTATAAGGACCAACTCTGTCTCCAAGTGCTAGAATATGCTGACATAATACTGTGGGTGTGTGTGCTTGAGTGGGAGAGAGGGAGAGAGAGGTAGGGAAGGAGGGAGGGAAGAGAAAGAGAGCGGTTTAAAGTGTACTTATCTGGATCAGGTCTTGTCCATGTTATTATGATTGGAGAAAATGAAGTGAATGATAAAGACCAGGAGTTAGGATGAGGTTGCGTGCATCAGCAGGAATTAAGCTGAGAGGGAACAGTACGGAGTCACGGAAGCTGCCCGCACTGTTCAGCAGAGAGGAACGAGAGAGCGGGAAAGGTGTGAGGGGGAAGAGAGAGGTAGAGGAAGGGAGGGGGAAGGGGGGAGGAAGGGGGGGGAAGAGGGCCTTCTAACACTCTTCACTCTCTTCCTCTTTTCACTCTCTTTCTCTTTTTCCATCGCTCACCTTCTGGAACAATTCATTGATTTGACCATGTCTTCTCTCTCTCTTCGTATTTACAGCTAACCATGAGAAAGTTCCCAGGAAGCACACCAGCGCGTCCGCCAACCCCGAGCCCAGGAAAGAGAGCCTTCCCCTGGGTAACAACATCACAGAGAGTGGCCTCGTCCTGGAGGTAGGCATGGCACATGGGTGGAATGGGTGAGGGAGGGTGAGTGAGTGAGAGTGGGGTAGAATTGGGGTGTGGAGTTAAGGTTAGCTCTCAGCTCCTTGCCTTGGGTATTGTGGCCACAGAGGAGAGTTTGTGAGACTCTAGTCTCTCTGTCGGGATGTGTAGCTGAATGGACATTGTGGTCAATGCAGAACCAAGAAGTCTCTGGCTCAGTCCAGGAACCACCAGCCATACACTTCTGTGCAACAGACACACACACTCACATATACGGTCACACGCACTCACGCACGCACACACACACCGCAGCATCGCCTCTGAGGATAATGAGTCAGTCCGTAAGTGCCCAGTGGCAATAAAGGCACCCGGGTGACCATGGCGACGTGCCGCCTCATTGCGTGACTCGAGAAGCGACCGATGCCAGGGGCGTCTGCTGAGCGTGCAGTGATTACCATGGCGATGAAATCCGCAAGGAGTGGGGGGTTGGTGGGGGGGGGGGGGGGCGGGGCATCAGGCGTGGAGTGTTTTCCTTCTCATTCTCAGAAAGAGGTGCAGATCTGTGTGTGTGTTAGTGTGTGTGTGTACCAGGAAGGTCTCAATGTTCACTGGGTTGTGACCCTGACATACTGGCTTTGATCTCTCCCTGAGAATGAAACAGGAGAGAGAGGACAGGAAAACATGTGATGTTTGGAAAGAAAGATGTGTTTACGGTCTTACTTTTTCTCTCTCTCTGTCTTTCTCAGTCTCTCTGTCTTTATTTTGTTTTCCTTCTTTCTCACCCCCCCTCCCCCCCAAATTCTCCTTGTTCAGTGAGTGTATTTGGGGTGATGCGTGCAAGCTGCCTCTTAAGGGCTGTAAGTCAAAGCTTTTACCCCCACCTCCACACCCCCAGCCTCAAGCAGACTATTAGGGGACACAGGGAGGGGTTGGGTGTTTCACAGCAGTCGGGGCTGTGCTGGGCTCCAGACCTGTCCAGCAGCCGCTGTTACACTTTCCATGACCTCACCCCCTCAGAATCACTCCACAACAATGGAATGGGAATGCTGAAAGAAAATGTTCCAAAAAACATGGAGCATTCTGGGGTTCTGTGTGGTGAACCCGTGGTTGAACCGGGGGTGGAGTGGTAGAGTATTGCTGTTTCATCTGTTCTTCTTGGACGGAAGTACAGTTTATGGGACTAATCTGCCTTTTGTGTGCTTTAGCATGGAGCTAGACTGAGTTTTACTGGAAGGACAGTAAGTTTAAATGTGCCTGAGGGAGATTGTATGGTTTTCCTTCTTAAAGAGTGCTGTGGACAGAGGGCAGTGAAAGAGTGGAGATTTTATGTGTGCTTCCCTAATGTGTAAACAGTATAGTGACCTGGCTCTCACACAGACAGAACGACAGGCAGGCAGTACGACAGACGAAGAGACAGACAGATAGACAGACAGGCAGGCAGGCAGGCTGGGGGGCAGACAGGCTGAGGGGCAGGCAGGCAGGCTGAGGGGCAGGCAGGCTGGGGTCAGACAGGCTGAGGGGCAGACAGGCAGGCTGAAGGGCAGACAGGCAGGCTGGGGGGCAGACAGGCAGGCTGGGGGGCAGACAGGCAGGCTGAGGGGCAGGCAGGCAGGCTGGGGGGCAGGCAAGCAGAGGGGCAGACAGACGTTCGTGCAGACACCATAGAGACTTGTCACGCACAGGCGGCAGTATTTCTGCTGAGCAGTACTGGGTTACTACATCGCTGGGGGAGAGGAGGGCAAGGGGGAAGGGGGAGACAAGGGAGGGGGAAGAGGTGGGAGGGGTGGTTGAGGCTAAAAAGGGGGGGGGGGCGGTGAGAGTTGCAGAGACAGGGGGGTGTATGGGATGCGGACAGGGAGAGAGAAGGCAGAGAAGAAAATGTGTGGGTGAGACAGAGTTGGCGAGGTTTGTGGAGAGGGGAGAGGGGGTGGATGAGAGGGGCGTGTAATCAGAGAGGAAAGGGGGAGAAGTGGGAGTGGGGATCAGAGAGGAGACTTTGTTTACTGGGTCATGGCCCCTCCAGCCTTCTGAAGGGTGTGCCGTTTTAACCTGTCAAACACTGTCTGTGTCCACACTGCTAGACTGTAGGCAGGAGAACAGACTATTCGTTGCACACACACATACACTCGCCCTTGCACACACATGCACATACACACATGCACACACACACACACACTCTTGTCTCAGTAGAGGTGCCTGTGTATTAGTGGTGAGTGCCTGATTAACCAGGATGAGAACAAGCAGAGAGGGCAAGCTCACTCAGAAGGTGTGTGTGTGTGTGGTTGGTTGAATGACTGACATGGTAGGAGTGGAGAAGAGGAGTGGAAAGCAAACCAAGTTCTAAGCCCCAGTCAACTACCACACCACACTATTACACTGCCTAGCCATCATATACCATACTACACCCTACACACTCACAAATACTGGCCTCTCTCGCTCTCTCTCTCTCTCTCTCTCTCTCTCTCTCTCTCTCTCTCTCTCTCTCTCTCTCTCTCTCTCTCTCTCTCTCTCTCTCTCTCTCTCTCTCTCTCTCTCTCTCTTTCTCTCTTCTCAGACCTGTAGAGTATCAGTGTAAAGTGGAGGTGACAGCTTCTGGCAGCACAGGAGCAGCAGTCACGCGATCGGCAGAGACTTGGAACTAGCTCAGACACAAACACACACACAGACACATGCACACAAACACACACACACAGCTGGTATATTGATGAGGATGTTAATAGCTGTTTAAGGAGCTTGCTCCTTACTCCTCTCTCTTTCACTCCCTCCCCTCTGTTTCACTTGTTCTCCTCCCCCTATCTGCCTCTCTCTCTCCATTCATTTTTCATTTTTCCTTCTTGCTTTCCCTCTCTCACTTCTCTACATACTTCTCCTCTCTTCCCCCCCTCTCCTCCCCCTCCCTTTCGTGAGGTTCAGATGATATAAGTGTGTCGGTTTCAGCGTGCTTCTTCCTAATCTCAACTGTGTGTGCTGGAATTTTTTATTGGTACACTTTGTAAACCTCGCCCTGTGTGTATGTGTCCTTTGTGGCTCACGAAAACTGACATTGTGGGGAGTTAAAACCATAAGCCAAGCTTCCTAAATGAATCTTACCATTGCCTTCATGAATAATAATGTATGCATTTGAAATGATTCTGGTTGTAATAGACTAAATGTAGATTGTAGTGTCTTTGTTAAAAGTACTGTTCAGCGGTGTATTAACAACTGCACTTCAACTGAATCTGAATCTTGAATAAGACGAAACTGAAGTGAACTGAATCTTAGTCTTAATCTGGTTTTGTTTCCCCCCCCCCAGTCTCTGACAGGCTTTGCCCTGGTGGTGAGCAACGATGGGATGGTCTTCTACGCCTCCTCCACCATTGTAGACTATCTGGGCTTCCATCAGGTAACACTCTTCTTTTTATCATGCATCCATCCATCTATCCATCCATCTATCTATCCATCCATCCATCCATCCATCCACACAAACAAACATGTATCCCCTCCCTCTCTCTCTCTTCCTCTCCCTCTCGCTCTCTTCCCCTCCCTCCCTCTCTCTCTCTTCCTCTCCCTCTCCATCACTGAGAAAAGGCCATGTGGCAATCACCAAACCGTATATAATTTTTTTTCCCAAGGCAGAGGCCACAGGGCAATCAGCATTAACATATTTACATTGCACACATTACCCACAGTTCAATGAGTAGGTCTCCAGGTCAGCAGGTAGTGACCAGGGCAACAGTCAGACAACCACCCTCCTCCTTTCTCTCCCCTCATCTTAATTATTGATGCCGTCTGTCGTACTCTGCTTAAATAATTTCCCATCACAGCCATGAACAAAGAGCTTCACACTGATACACACACACACACTCACCCCATGCCAGAGAAAGAGAGAGAGAACATTTAAGCCTGGAGAGGGGAGATTATTCTGCAAGAGGTTTTCCTACATTAAAATGAAATGAAATCTAAAGGTCTAAAGAGGCTGCTGTGATGCCCGGCCTGCCTGTCTGTCCATCTGTTCGTCTGTCTGTCTGCCTGCCTGTCTGCCTTTCTCTCTCTGCTTGCCTGTATGTCTGTCTGCCTGGATGCCTGTCTTTTTATGTTGCCTGTCTGTCTGCCTAACTGTAGTTTCAGCAGGATTTTACCACTCAACCAATATATATCTGTAACAAACGCACACACACACACACACACACACACACACACACAGAAACAAACACACACTCATGACATTCCCAGTGCCTTTGCACCACAAGAAAGCTGAAAAGCACAAGGCAGAAACAGCCTTTAGCCTTTGATCCTGTTTGTTATGCTGTCATTATCCTTTACAGGGACACACACAGGGGCTAGGGAAAATATCACTTATTCTCATTTGCTTTTATGAGAAAATCTCTCACGCACTCACACGCACAAGTCACCCGATCCGTCTGCCGAACAGGGGTGGGGGTGGGGAGTGGGTGCGGAGGGGGTTTCTGAAAGGAGGGGGTGGTGAAGGGGGGGGGGGGGGGGGTGGACCCTGCATGGTAGGAAGACAATATTGTTTTGGGAGGCAACCGTTCAAGAACTCTCGCGTGTCTCCGGTATGGAAATTATATAGAGGGGAAAATAGGAAGGTTGAATATTTTAGTGGGAAGCTGTCATTCTTTTGACAGAGAGCAAAGCTATTGCTGGAAAGACAGCAAGGCGCTGTGAGGGCTGTGTGTGTGTGTTGAGGGCTGTTCAGCTGGTCTAGGCCCAGTAGCTTTTCAGGAGCTGGTGTCACGCAATGTTTGACAAACAACACTGCTCCCGTTGGCCCCTAGGCCCTGGGACTGGACATGAACTGTAATCTGCCTGGAGCACAGAGAGTGAGAGTGTGTGTTCAGAAAGAGAGGCAGAGGATGTGAGTATGGGAAAAAGAGAGAGGAGGATGTGCATGGAAGAAAAAATAAAGGGTGTGTGTGTAAAAGAAAGAATAAGATAGAGAAAGATTGTGAGGGAGAAAGAGAGAGAGAGTAAGATAGAGAAAGATTGTGAGAGAGAGAGAGAGAGAGAGAGAGAGAGAGAGAGAGAGAGAGAGAGAGAGAGAGAGAGAGAGAGAGAGAGAGAGACCTTGAGAAATTCCAGAAGTGGCATCTAAAGAAAGAAGATAATGTTAAGATCATGCTATAGCAACCATCTGATCTCTGGATGCCCTAGTGTAACATGACACTGGTTTAAAGCCCCACAGTGGATAGGAATCTGAAAGTATGAATTCACCCAGCCTGAGTCAATGTTTCCTGTTCCATCATTCATAAGTAATTCTTATGAATTTCCAATCAGTAGACAGTTGTACAGCTACTAATGGCTTTGTTGATTACACCGAATGTGGGTTTGAATGGCATCCTGTTGAACAGGAACACGCTCCTGTGGGTCTCAGCTGTCTCTGTGGGGGGGTGAGATCAGGGAAGGGGTCAAATGGCGAAGCTGCCGTTGTTTGCAAACACAATAGAGTGGACCTTGATCCAATTTGTGGTCAGCACAGCAGGCATCTGTAGTGGTGTGTGTGTCTCCTCAAGGCTTTCCTTTTGATTATGATCTCCCTTAATGATGTGAATTTATCTCTTTCTCTCGTCCCCCCCCCCCCCCCAGACTGACGTGATGCACCAGAACGTGTTTGACTACATCCACGTGGACGATCGGCAGGAGTTCAGGCGTCAGCTGCACTGGGCCATGAACCCCCCGCAGCACAGAGGGGACCCACAGGACCCCCAGACGGCAGCAGGCACCGGTGGGTGAACTACTGAGGGGGGGGGGGGGGATGGGGGGGGGGGTTCTGGGTCAACTTAGTCAGATAAAGACACCCCGTCATCTATGTGTTATTGCGTTACCTTATGGTGATTGAACCTCATTGGGTCTGGTCTCTCAACTTCTTTTTCTCTCTCCCTTTCTTATTCTTTCCCTTTTCATGTCTTTCTGCCTCTTTCTCTCTCCCTCTCTCTCTCTTACTCTCCATCTCTCTATCCTTCCATCTCCAAATCTTTCATGCTCTCTCCATCACTCTATCCCTCCAACTTTCTCCACTCCCTCCAGGTGAGGACTATGTGGTGAACAGCCTGTTCCATTCTCAGGAGGCAGGGGGAGTACCTCCAGAGTTCTCCTCCTTCCTCAACAGGTGCTTCATCTCCAGGGTCCGTTGCCTGCTGGACAGCACCTCTGGCTTCCTGGTGAGTGGGACTGTCCTGGATGCCTGACTTGACTAAACTGAACTGAACTAGATGAGACCAGTGTCAGAACTTGGTTTCGATGTTAGAGCTTGGTTTGAGCAAAGTCCTGAGACCATACTACTCTTAGTTAGCCTGACTCTGAAGGACCCATTTGGCAATATAATAATATATGTTTTTAATTGCAGTCAACCTAACTATCTTTAGCCCACATCCTTGTATACTAAAGTTACCAGAGGCTTGGTTTATGGACATAGGACATAGGACAAGTCCATTTCCACTTCTGGTTCTGGTCCAGTTTTTTAAGCTCCCTGAAGGGACTCCAGCGTGACCCGTAGTTCTGACCAGCGTGGTTTGGACAGTTGGTGGTTAGCTGCAAGGCCACACATTAGCAAGCTCAGAATCTCCCGGTTCTGACCGCAATGATGGATCCAGAGAGTCTGGTTAGAACAGGGTCAGGGAGGTCCTGCTGTCATCAGACCCAGTCACGTGTTGGGCATAGGGCCCACATGGACCCAGACAGACACAGAGACCTTGTCAGATTTTGTAATGATCATTTCACTATATTCTTCGCCTCACCACCTTACTCCCCCTCCTCCCAGACCATGCAGTTTCAAGGGCGGTTGAAGTTCCTGCAGGGCCAGAAGAGGAGGTCTGTGTCGGGGGCCCTGATGCCCCCCCAGCTGGCTCTGTTCTGCGTGGCCGTGCCTCTTCTGCTCCCCTCCATTACAGAGGTGAAGATGAAGACGATGATGATGAGGGGCAAGCACAAGGGGGGGTCCGGGGGGATCATGGCACTGGAGCAGGGGTAAGGAGATGGACGCACACACAAGTTTAGACAAACATTTACCCCAATCTCTCTGTTTTGTCACACACACGGGACACATTCCTCACAAAAACAGTCCCTGAACTTCACCTGCCCCCTCAAAGCAGCTCTGGTCAGTTACAACTGTCAGTTAATGTTCAGTTAGAGGAAGACGCTGATTATCAGCTGAAGCATCGTGCTCCCACACAGAGGGACCACAGCACTTTACATTTAGTCATTTAGCTGACGCTCTTATCCAGAGCGACTTACAGTAAGTACAGGGACATTCCCCCGAGGTAAGTAGGGTGAAGTGCCTTGCCCAAGGACACAACTTCATTTGGCACGGCCGGGAATCGAACTGACAACCTTCAGATTACTAGCCCGATTCCCTAACCGCTCAGCCACCTGAGTCCCTCAACAGGAACAGGAACAAACCATACTCACTGGTGTACATGTGTATTGAACATGTAAGATTGACATGAACACAAATCAAAGCGCAAATCTGAACAATGCAGGAGGATACCGTGTGTCTTATAGAGCCCAACAGAGCTCCAGCTGCATAGCAAGTGACCCACAAAGCATAACAGTCAGCTAGAATGAGCTAATATGAGTGGACTGGTTTACAGTGTGTTGTTACACAGACTCAGAAGGACTCACTGAGAGGAAATACCATACACCAGACTTTGATAGAACTCCAAGTGATATTCAATATAAAAAATATTATGTGTAGTCCCTGTTGTTGTTCTACCATACAATCAGAATCAGTTTTACGGCTCAGTAGAGACCTGATCTTCAGAAGACGGGTCCAACAGACATGACTCAACACTGGGTGAAATCCCCAAACAATGATAAAATACAGAGTTTCAGAACTGGATAGATTCAGGCTTCACTGAGATAGCCTCATGTTAAACAGGTGCTTGTCGTCAGCTCTTGGAACCGTTAAAAAACTGTGTCTGTAGCGATGATGTGTGTTAGAAGTGAATCATTGCTCAGAGGAATCCCTAAATAGGGCTGGGTGGATGACATCATGTTCTCCCCAGGGCCTGACCCCTTGAGCCTGAGGGGGAGGAGAGAGAGAGTCGGGGGGGGGGGGGGGGGGGCAGAGGAGAGAGCAAGAGAGAGAGATGGAGAGAGGAATATAGAGAAACATAGAGAAAGACAAGGAAATATAAAGAGAATGATTTAATGTTGATTCCTCCCAGTTTTATGTTGTGTCCGTCAGTCCTCTAGCCAGAGTGAAAGTCATCTTCACTTTTGGCTTTGGACTGATTCCCCAACAGATCTGGCTGGCAGCTTCCGCTGCTGAGAAAGATTAGTCCTTAAAATAATCCACTGGACTGACGTTAGGGGGTTGTTCTGTTCGTTCTCTGGTTCTGGGAAATCATGGTCAGTTAAACAAATTGTTTACGTGCGGATCACTCCAATAAAAATATTTACAAGGGATTAAAAAGATAAGGTCTTTTAAAACACAAGGGCAACGTCAAGAGGTTAACTGGCATGAAATACTGACCATGAAAGGGATTATCCAGATCCAGTATTGATTAAGAAAACACAAATGATAAAGATGATGATGATATCTTGATCTGCTGAGAAAAAAATGATTCTAGAGGAGTTACAGTATACATTAGACATTACACATTAACATAGGGTCTATGTCTAATGTGTTCTCTTTCTCTGTCTCTCCCCTCTCCTTCTCTTTTTTTGCTTTTCACCATCCCTTCTCCTTCTTCCATCCATCCACTCTCTCATTCCCCCCCCCTCCCTTTCTGCAGCGAGCGAGAGGAGCACCTCCAGAGACACTCTGTGGGCGGGATGGAGGAGGGAGGGTGCGATGAGCTCCTCCTCTCCTGCTCGACTCCCGGGGGGGCCCAACGCGGCCACCACGCCCCCTGGACCCCCCTCTCTAAAGACAACCTCAAGTACAAGAACGAGGGCTTCTACAGCCAGGAGCAACCTCTCAATTACTGCAAGTCCTCCATAGCAGCACACAAAGGCCTCAACCCAGGCCTGGAGAACGGTTGGCCACTCAGGCCCAGCTCGGGATCCTTACGTGGGGGACAAGGGGTGGGCTACGTCCCCTCTAACCGGTTGGGGAAGGTGGGCCACTATGGTAAGCCCTACCGGATGTCCCCGGGGTGTCACGGAGGCGCAAGGGGTGGGGACGTCTACGTGCCTAAACTGTATGGGAGCCTCCAGAGCCCGGAGTCGGACGGCGGTTACTGCGTCGAGGTCATGAAGAGCGAGAACGACTACGGAGGCGGATGTTACGACTCCCGGTTCATGCCCACGGAGACGCCCATCAAGGTGGAGCAGGACTCGGACTCTGAGAACGGCTGCGACACCTACGGGCGCCCCTGGACGTGCCGTGAGCCCATCGATCGTCGCTACGGTAACTCCGGCCATGAGGGCATCCTCCAGATGAAGGCCGAGGCGGACTTCTACGAGCAGTACTCCCCCTGCCAGCGTGCCAAAGCTGGCATTAGTCCGCAATTCAACAACGGGCACTACCACAATCTCTGCAGCAACGGTGTTGTTAGCGCTGGCGGGCGTCCGTTGAAGTGTGTCCTCAACAAAGAGCACAGCTCCCAGTTCAGCCCCCAGAGACTGTCCCACCCAGACCCCCTGTGTAGCAGCCAGACCATCAACCTACTGGAGGCCCATCTGTACACCGGCGCCCCCTTGGAGTCCCCCCTCCACAAGGCCTACCTGCAGGAGGACTACAAGTCCCAGGACTACAAGCTGAGTTACCAGGAGTTCAAAGGTCACGGACTGGTTCACACCATCAAGCGGGAGCCAATGGACTCGCCACCCTGGTCTGATGGTGGCCATGACATGTGCGGGAACATGACAGGACATGCTCAGCGGAACGCTATGGCCACCTGTGTGATGAGCGCAGGGCAGCACAAAGCCAACCCTTACGCCTATATGCAATAGATAGATACGCAGCTATGACCCTGAGGAACACAGGTCCAGTTTCTTAGGAGAAATCGCTGATCTGACATCACTGGCTAAGCTGATGTGTAGACAATGAGATATTGTTTCCCCCATCCACTGATGTTAGATCAGAGATTACCTCAAGGAACGAAGGGAGAGGGAAGGAAGGAACGGAGGAAGGAAGTTGTAATCAGGGTAGACAGTATGAACTGTACAATCAATCCTTGTTCACCAGCATTACACCAATGAAGTTAAATCCACTAACTACCAATGTTTTCGGTGGCTAATCTTGTGTTTTAATCTGATACATTAATTGAACTAATGAATTAAATGGCCCATGCATTAACGATTACATGATGTGCAGTAATGAGTACAAGCTTGAAGGGACAGGCTGGAGATTTTAGGCTGAAGAAAATGCTTCTTTTTGTTTAGAAGGTCTTCAGGACAAGACTCAGGTTCAGAGACGTTTAGTGTTGACACAATCACAGAGCGAGGTGGGAGGGGGTGGGGGTCAATCTTCTAACTTGATTTTTTGTAATTTTGTTTATTGTTGCTGAGCATAAACTGTAATTACTATTCAAAGCACTTTTTGATATAGTCATGATGATGCAAACATTTTCTAGTCTCACGTTTAGTTTTATCTTTGTGTTTGTGTACACCTGCCGTTCTGTTGGCAGTCCAAACATATGAAGGGCATACTGTACAAAGTTTGGTGTTCTGCGTTATATACCCATCGGTCAGCTGTACACCCTTTTAGAATAAAGGGTCGGAGAGAGAATTGTTTGTGCGTAATTTGACATTTTAAAAATAAGTTTCTGTTAACACAGGTTTTCCCCAAAGAGGGTTTTGCATGCTTTTATTGAACAATATTGAAGGACATGGTACCTGTCGGATAGAGAAGAGAGTGTGTGTGTGTGTGTGTGTGTGTGTGTGTGTGTGTGTGTGTGTGTGTGTGTGTGTGTGTGTGTGTGTGTATAACTGTACAGTCACCTGAGATCTTAAGTATTTTTCATGTTTTAAGATTATTTGAATTCATAGTCTGATTTCTATGCGCACAAAACCGTTATGTGATCTCCTCTGTCATGTTCTTGTCTTGTTAGTTTGTAATATCATGGTGACTACATTAACAAATGACATATTACATATGTACATTTTTAGCGTCTCTTACCATTTAGTCATTCGATTTACAATGCAATAGTTATCATGGGGCATCTTTGAGCCACTCCTCAATTTCTTAGTGATAATAATCAATCGCTCATCAACAATCAATACGTAAAAACTACTGTTCAGCCATCGATTATGACGTTGCACTATTGGGAGAGAGTTATCAGTACAATAGACCTATCTTCCTCCAGACATGATGTCAATTTGACACGCACAACTGTACGCTTTTGACAATTAAAAAATATATAAATACATGTATTTTTTGTGTGCATTGTTTATTAAATTCAGTCAATGTCCAATGATGGTTGCTATTTATTGTCTCAGGCAGAAGTGTATATTTAAAGAAAAAATGTGTCTGAGTGCTACTTTCTTTTCTTGCTCTCTTTTTTGATAGATATTAACAAAGGCAAAGGAGTTCTCTTGTGAACTGTGGAGCTGCCAGGCAGCCATCTTGTCTTGCTTCTGTATGTTCTTTGGAAAAAAATTATCATATAATAAAAGTATTTCCAGAAGAGTCCGTACGTCTGTCTGTTTCCTTTGCTCCATCGTTGTTAGAAGCAGTACAGCAAGGAAGATTGACTGCACCAGTGGGTTAGCTAAGATGTCTTGGTTGAGAACCCTGCAGAGGATTAAGGATTCATAGTGACCCTTCTGTGACCCCTGGTATGGTGACCTGCATTTGACCTATGACCGTTACTAAGACACTGGTAATGCCGTTGCTCACACATTAGTACAGTCAGTTCCTTTGACCAAAAACAAAAGTGTTAGATGTATAGATGTAACAAGCCTTACATTTACATTTTACATTTTGTCATTTAGCAGACGCTCTTATCCAGAGCGACTTACAGTAAGTACAGGGACATTCTCCCCGAGGCAAGTAGGGTGAAGTGCCTTGCCCAAGGACACAACGTCATTTGGCAAGCCAGGAATCGAACCAGCAACCTTCGGATTACTAGCCCAATTCCCTAACCGCTCAGCCACCTGACTCCCCAAGCCTTGTTACTGTTCTCTTCTTACTAGAAGTAGTACTTAAAGTAGCATGTTATGTGTGACTACCACGTACAGTCAAACTTCCTTAGCGGTGGATTTGTGTGTCTAAGACATGTACTGCACCACTAGGCCAAATTAAACATCCTTCTGAGAAGCTACGTAACTCTTCCTGGTTGATAGATTAACACTATGATTAACCAACCAAATCAGATGGCTTCCAGACTAAATCAGAGACTTTGGCCTCATAATAAAGCAGGCACAGGACCAATGAGAATAACATAGTGACCTTGTGAGACACTACCAGAAGACTTGAGACACAGGGGCACTCACTGATTCCTGTATAGAAAGGATGACAAAACGAGGGATCAACAGTCTATTTTAATTCTGAAAGTACCACTTGAGTATAAAGCCAAGGGAAAGCTGCGTGTATTGCTGTCATTATGGTCTGTTGAGGTTACAGATTTGTGAGTCTGTTTGCAAACTGCTCCAGCTCAGCTCTAAATGGAGGGAAATCCTCTCTAACCCTAGCTTCACCCCTTGACCCCAATGCTAACACTGAAGCACGACCTCCATTCACCAACAAGAGGATTTTAGACACCAACAAGGGATAGACACCAACAAGGGATTTTCCTGGTCAAAAGGTAACTGCTGGAGTTCACGAGGAAAGCTCTTAAAATGAATGAACACCTTCATACTGCTGTTGCCATTGCAAGTGCATCTGTTTATCTATAAGTTGTGCTTTTATGCAAGCAGGTTAAGTCCACTGGGGGGAAAAATCTTGTTCAATGAACACCGACCTGGGAGAGAGGTTTCCATTGTGTTACAATGTAGATCCATCTTCCAGAGGAAAACCAGGCTTTTCTCACCATACAGGACTTAAATTAGCCAGCCAGGCACCCTGGCCTGAGGAAAACAGGTTAATGCTCTTATCGTAACAGACTGGATTCATAATTTAGCATAAGTTTGGCATGGCTGGCTACATCACACTGTAATACCTGCTTCTGAACCAGACCCGTATCATCTCCCAGGTGTCACTGGGGTAGGAAGAGGATCAGTCTATGTGATCAGAGGATTAAACACACACACTCCCATGCACGCACGCAGGTACATGTGTAGACACACACACACATACATACACACTTCATTCGTATGTACGCACTGTGAACACACAAACACTGTCAGCCAATCCCCTCTGTTGTTGCATGCTAGAGGCTATCCAGACAGCTTAAAGCTGTGTTACCAACCTTCACACTCAGTCCCATACCCTTCCAGGGAAAATGTCCTGCAGGAGCCATAATCCAGGACCCCTGGGGTGCCTACACTCTCACACACACACACCCACACCCACACACACACACACACACACACACACACACACACACACACACGCCTGAGGCTCCCAGGTCACCAGGACCTCAGTAGTACTGCTGGAGGTACAGGATGTCACCAGCGTTTTGGTTAGGTGACAGAAGAGATCTGTGAGTGTTGGATGTGTGTCATTGATGAATACCGTATATACGAGCTCAAGAGCCTTCTTTAAACCTCTATTGGATTCAAACATTCTCAAACAAAGGAGCAACAATCTCACAGCAGAAAAACATTTCACAACGACCGGGGTGCCAAGATATCGTTTCGAAACACCCAGCGACTGAGTGCTGTTCATCTGTCTGTCACAGAAGATCTTCACAGCATCTGTGAGACAGGGAGAAGTGCTCTGTGATGTGTTCCGCCAACTGTGTAGTCCTCTCCACTATGTCGGAGGAGATCTCAGTCACACACACACACACACTACTCCCTGCCGTGGTCTATGTGAGTATCATCTCCTCCGTATGTAAGTGACTATATGAGGGTAAATGTGAACCTGGTGGAAGACGGTAGCGGCGTTTTAAATGTTTAATCTTCGTCAGCACGCAGGCAGCCAGAGAGCACGCCATCAAAACAGTTGAACAGTGGAGAGAAGGATGGGGAGAGGAAGGAGGGAGAGAGGGATGGGGAGAGGAAGGAGGGAGAGAGGAAGGGAGAAGGGGGGAGGGGGGAGAGAGGAAGGGAGAAGAAGGGGGGAGGGAGAGAGGAAGGGGGGAGGGAGACAGATGGGGAGAGGAAGGAGGGAGAGAGAGATGGGGAGAGGAAAGAGGGAGAGAGGGATGGGGAGAGGAAGGAGGGAGAGAGGGATGGGGAGAGGAAGGAGGGAGAGAGAGATGGGGAGAGGAAGGAGGGAGAGAGGGATGGAGAAGAAGGGGGGCGGGAGAGAGGAAGGGGGGAGAGAGGTTTAGGTTGATCTACTAACAGACCCATAATCCTTTGCCAGGAAGGTTGCGTGACCAGTCATACCCTTTCATTCTCATCAACGGTAATTGGTCACACCCACTTGCTCCTTGGCCCCTAACCCCCACACTTCTCCTCGTCCCTGCCCCCACCCCTTAGCCCCTATCCTACTATCCGCCCCCTAACCCCCACCTTATTCCTGAATTGATCATTTGGGACCTTAAGGGTGATGATGGCTGTAACAGACCTGCCTCTCCCCCCAACATACATGCACCATCGACGAGCAGATGGATAGTAGTCACGCAACCCCTTTATAACCCTCCCCCCCCCCCCTTGCCTGGCCTCCCCAAGAGATTTCCTATGGTGTCTACTGTATGCTGAGGTCTAGGGAAACTGTGTTGGAGGTGTACTGAACAGAAGTGGCAGTGTGTGTGCGTGCGGCGTGTTTGGTGGCATCAGATGGCATATTAAATAAGGCGGGGGGGTCCTCAGAGGGGGTCGAGGACAGTTAGTGTTGCGCATACTCGGGACATATAGGCCACGGCTGACACACACACACACATACACTCACTCTAATGTAGTAGGTTAATTCATGCCTTAGGTCAGCACCGCTGGAAGTGATTCATAGGTTCCTTACAATAATGAAGCATACTAAAAAATCTATAATTCAAAAGTAGGGAGGAGTCACTGCGTGTTAATCTGCAGCATGGATTAAGAGAAGCTGCCGTGTATGTTTCAGTGTGTTTTGGGTTGAGTGGATGGTCCACTAGGCCGATTACACTGTGGGGCAAATAAGGACAAAACAGCGTAAATCCCATCCAACTAAACAAGACTGGTCATCATGACACCTACTGGTCATCACAGGTAACTGCACCTTCAAAGGTAAACAAAATACAGCATATAAAACAATAAACTTATACAAGTATATATATTTGAGAAATGTATAGTTATCTTTTAAACATTGATAGTCAATCCATAAAATATATATTTTTTATTAATTTAGGTGGTTACTAATCTTATTAGCATCTTGACAAAAGCAATGGAAGAAAAATATAAAACATTTATGAAAATAGGGCATTTTGATTAAGGCAAATAAATGCATAGTCAGGAGTACAGGTGCTCCGCCCCATAGGATTGGGGCAGATGTGCTTCTGTGCTTTCAGGATTCAAATAAACCTGGGTCATGATTCTGATTATTTAGCAGTGTACTCTGACCCCACGTTTGAGTAATCCCATAGAAGGCAAAACAATTGTGCTCCACTCAAAGCTTGAGGAGCGGAGGAGCAGTTGAGCAAAGGATCTCCGACCCCCTGCAGAGGGGTATCAATGTCAGAAGCCACAGAGAACTGCTTTGAGAGACAACCATTATTTTGTGTTGATGTAGTAAAGAAGGATTGCCATGGAGTATATGTTTATCAAGAGGCTGAGCTGTAGTATCAAGAGTTTATTACAAAAATGTATTGCGTTCCCACATTGGAAAAGTTGGTCTGTTTTGTCCATGTTCATGCTATACCACCAAGAATATACAGCTAAAGTGTTACAGTGCAGACAGAAAAGAATATAGTCACTAGACTCGTGTGCAACATATTAACCCATCCTTTTTTCAGGTTAGGGTTATTAGAGACCATCCCTCTCCTTCGGCTCCTCCTCTAGTTCTGCTGTTCCTCCGCCTCTAGTTCTGCTGTTCCTCCTCCTCCTCTAGTTCTGCTGTTCCTCCTCTAGTTCTGCTGTTCCTCCTCTAGGTCTGCTGTTCCTCCTCCTCTAGGTCTGCTGTTCCTCCTCCTCTAGTTCTGCTGTTCCTCCTCCTCTAGTTCTGATGTTCCTCCTCTAGTTCTGCTGTTCCTCCTCCTCTAGTTCTGCTGTTCCTCCTCCTCCTCTAGTTCTGCTGTTCCTCCTCCTCTAGGTCTGCTGTTCCTCCTCCTCTAGGTCTGCTGTTCCTCCTCCTCTAGGTCTGCTGTTCCTCCTCTAGTTCTGCTGTTCCTCCTCCTCTAGGTCTGCTGTTCCTCCTCCTCTAGGTCTGCTGTTCCTCCTCTAGTTCTGCTGTTCCTCCTCCTCTAGGTCTGCTGTTCCTCCTCCTCTAGTGCTGAGTTCCTCCCCCTTTAGTTCTGCTCCTGCAGGTTCCATTCTCCTCCTCCAGGTCAGATCTATAATCTTCTACTGAAAGGCATGGTGGGTGCAGTAAGTATTACATCATCAGTCAGTCTTCTGTCTCAGAGCAGGGTGCTTTGCTTGGTAGTGGGAGATGATCTGGTCCATGATGAAACAGTTTATAACTAGGAAGAGCAGTCCAGCCAGCCATATCTCCCGGAACGTGTTGTAGCCCTCAAACTCCAGGAGGTATGCCGGAGCCAACCACATAGCCTGGGGCAGACACAGAAAGCACCCATTTCACACAATCTAAAGATGAAGGAGACTATAGCTGTCTTCAGACTATAGAGCCCCAGAGAGCTCAAACAGGCCCTTTCAATGCAGACACATGATATACATCTATAGTCTCTATACATTCTGTATTTGTCATTAAAACAAACCTGTCCAGCAAACCAGAGGACCAGCAGCCCAACTCCCCGCTTTACAGACATCCTCAGACGTGGGATGACCACAGGAAGTAGACACAGGTACCACAGGAAGTACTGCAACAGTATGACACAATACACAATCATCATGACTCTGCAGCGCCGTTTTCTCCATGTTGAGGATATCATGAAGCGTCTAAAGGATCCTTCAACATAACAGCATAGTCTATGTGTTAATAGCCTATTTTCATCAGGTGCATCCAAGCATACAGAGGTAGGAGTGGTACCTGTGAGGTGCAGACTTTGTTGAAGGACACAAAGATGGCGGTGTGCAGGAAGAAGCAGAAAGGCAGGTCAGAGTAGAAAGCCAGGGAGACCTGGAAGAGGAGGAAGACCTGGGGGATGAAGGCTGCCAGTCCCAGATGCAGGCTCCAGGGGCTGTCTGCAAAACAATAGGGGTCTATAAAAGTCTGAAATTCTGAAAAAAGCTCAAAGACAGTGCATTTGTCGAGAAAGTCAACAATGGGTCCAAAGGCTTTATATTGTATGTGTAAGACATATTGTAGCCCATGTCAAACCTGCAGTAAGGTACAACATGTAGAAATATGGGGAGAAGTTGTGGCGGATGTCTCTTCTGGTCAGGTGGTACAGGTAGGTCTCAAACAGGAAGTTCCAGCCATACCTGTAGGATAGAATATAAGAGTTTTATCAAAGTAGGGACAGAGTAGAAACTGAAATGTAACTGAATGATGCTGCTTCTGTACCAGCAGAGCTCATCTACCATATCTGTCTATCAGTCAGTCTAGGAGGGGATAGTCATGGACGGAGGGGATAGTCATGGATACTCACATGTAGTAGAACAAAGCAGTCAGCCCACAGAACACTCCTCCAGCTACACCACCGAAGAGGAGCAGATCCTTACAGAAAAAAAGTCTGAGCAACCCCACCCCCCTCCTCCACCTGTTCTTCCATCCCCCCGCTGTCACCGTCTCCTCTCCGCCCTTCCTGATGCCCCCTCCCTCCTTCTCCTGTCCTTCTCTTGCTCCCAGAGCTAGAGAAAGAGCTATAGGCAGGGCGTAGGTCACCGGGTAGATCTTCATATGGACCGACAACCCGTACAGGGCCGCCGCAGGCCCCAGTTGCCTTCGCTCCAAGCAGAGCAGCGTTCCCAGAACCAGGGCTGCCAGGAGCGACTCGGCGTTACCTCGGGTCGACACCCCGGCGGGCAGTGGATTGAGAAGCCAGAGGGAGGCGACACGACTGGCCGTATCGCCATCGGATCCCCGTAGACAAAGGAGGTGGTGGAGGAGGAGGCCGGAGAGGAGGTCACAGGCCACGAAGAGCAGCTTCCCGAACATGGGGTTGAGGTAGATATTAGGGGTGAGAAGCCATGCTAGCAGGGGTGTGTAGCGGTAGGTGGGACGTCTGTACGGAGATTCACCCTGCACATCAGAGACAACTTAGCATCTTTAGACACATGGTTAATTGGGCTACTGGTCGGCACAGTTGTGAAATTGCCATTGCATAAGAATAGCGTTCATCCAGTGAGACGCCACAAAAGACATTTCTTGTCATGACATTCGTTAGCTCCTCACCTGAGTGATGAATCTCGCTGCATCCGTGAAAACATGGTAGTCTACATCAGTGTACTTGACCACCATCGTCTTGTCCTGATACACACCATAAAAAACCAGGACCAGACGCACGGCAAGGGAAACAGTGAAGAGAACATGTTTCTTCATGAGAAAAGACATTCCCTTTTCCACAATAGAAGCCATATTCATCCTTCTGACAGAGAAGACTTTTACTGTACGGACGGACTGACGGAGGGGTCTGGCTAGCTAGCTAGCTAGCACTGATTTCCGCCACTGGCTTCATCTGTAAATTTCAGATGATAATTTGGTTTAGTCAAATGGATAAATATAGCTACAAAAACAAGCAGTACACTATAGCTGTTGTCCATTATAAATTCGACATACATTAACGATGTTCACATTTAGAAAAGTTGTTCCAAGACTTTCTTGTATCCATCCACCACTAGTTGAAATCTCGCTAAATGGTGAGCCGAGTCAGGAACTATTTACACGAGGGACAAGGAAGCGCCACATGAACGACCAATCAGAATTAAATTCCTAACATTAACTTCCGCTCTGAAACAACAGGTGAAATCATATATCAAAAGTAAATATTATAAACATGTTATATGAATCTTAGTCAGCGTCCTACAAAGAGCTTACTTTAAAAGAAAACTATTAAGTATGTTTGTTTTATTGGGGCTGAATTAGATATTAGATATGTTAACTTTGAAAATGCCCTTTTAAGACCCTGGGTGGTAGTATTGTGCTACGTAAATTAAATGCACAGAGGACCACAGTATATACATACTTCATTGTATTCATTTCTATAGGCCTACTGTTTGTATACTTTAGATAAAAACCTAAAGTTTGTACAGATTCATGGTGACAACTTGTAGTAGAACTGAACAAAACAAAACAGAAACACACAATTACACCTCATTCACTCTTTACTTCTATAATATTGCCTAAACTGATTTTCCTTTAAAACACACTCTCAGGTCAAGTGTTGTTCTTCAGAATACAAATGAGTGACTTTATCACAACACAAGACCTTGTGGGGATAATTGCACTTTCGTCATAGTGAAGCCAGTAATAGTAAGGCAACTCTGAAAACAGTATACTGTAACATGGTGGAGTGTATAGTACAGCTTCAGACCAGTTAAGGTGACATAACTACTTACTTTTGGTTATATTATTGGTAAATGCAGCAAAAAATCCATCAAGAAAATAGTGGTATATGCAGCTATACTACATTACACATCACACTATATTTTATATTAGTCATGTGCATATAACTGATGAATACATTGGCATGGTAAGAATGCAGTGCAAACACATATCCAAACTAAACACATCTCTGCCTGTCATCACATGTTTCCTTCCACTGACAATCATTGCAATACACCCCTCAGAATTGTTCCATCCTTTTCAGGGTCTAGGGGGAGCAGTAGCGCCCATAGAAGAGGACACTATTGGTGGGGTTGTGTCTGATGAAGAAGAGGAAGGGGTGGTCAGCGATGAAGGAGGCTGGCATCATGGCACAGCGCAACATCATGACAGCGGCCGTGGCAGCGGCGGCTTCTGTGCCCTCCTCGTTGACCTCCACAAAGGCTTTGTGGATGACTTTGGACAGGACAAGGTTGTTGCTGGGAGACATGCCTGTGGGGAAACAGGTAGAAACAGGATGTAATCATTTGAATCATCCACCTTGTAAAGTGCAGGTGTCTGATCTGCATCAATTTGTATTTGATTAATTCATTAATAATGAATCCATTCATTTACAATGTTTAAAAGAACAGAGAATGTGCAGAGGGGAAAACAGAATTAAGAAAGAAACAAAGGCGAAGGCCCTACCAGAGAAGTCAGCAAGGCCCTGGTCGAAGGCATCCGTCATGCCCATACTGGTCAGTTTGGCTTTCAGGTCCAGAGTCTGCTCCAACTTGAACCTGGGCAGGCCCACCTGCACTTCCTGCATATCCATCATATCTGGTCTGGTCCATTCTAGAAAGTTCTCATAGCTCAGATTCTTCTCCAGCTGGGGGGAGACAGAGGCTTTCATTTATACAGCTTTTCATTACTGGGGAGGGAAATAATTTGTGAGAGTATTCAAACAGAGTTCAAGGCAGCTTGTAGGTAAATTGTTTCTTCTTCCTACCTTCGTCAGACCTGTGATATCATTGGGCAGCATGATGAGCATGCTCAGATCTTTTCCAACGTAAGGTAGCTCCAGGATCTGACAGTTGGCCTCAGGGATGAATGTCAGGGGGAATTTTGTCTTCTGGTACATCATCTTCACTGGCTTGCTCTCATTCTGGAGGACAACACCAGAATTATGTGATCGTATTAATAACAGATTCATGCAAAAGAGGTAGAACACAAGCTTTGTTCAATGTGTGGCCTTACTTGGTTGAGCTTGAACTGGGTGTCTCTTGTGTTTGTGTCCTTGAACTTCTTCTCCCAGCTGCCCTTGAAGTAGATGGCGTTGACCAGCACCAGCTTGGTCATTTCATCCACAACGCCCTCCTGCAGAAGGTTCTGGATCTTATCTAGGTAGGAGAAAACCGTAGAATCAGACCCAACCTTCTTCATGATAACTGGCTATACGGTAAAGTACAGTAAACACAGCTACATCACAGTCACCTTGTGTCTGTTTCGCCACCCAGCCGTTGATGTTGAGTCTGGCCCCCTCATAATTCTTCTGGAAGTCCACAGTCTCCAGCTCTGCATCGTAGTGTTTCCTGGTGTCTCCTAGAAACTCCTGACACACGCACACAGTAGTGAGAGAAGGTTCATAACGTTATCTCCGAAACGGGCACTAATTTTTCAACATGGACGAGTCGCGTCCCTGCGTCCATCAAACTGCGTCTTTCACACGCCCACCGTTTGGCTCTCCCTCCCTGCTCTCTCCCCCCCCCCCTCTGAATCAACATACAGGGCGTTACCTTGACAAACTCGTAGGTCTGCTCTCCATACAGCCTGTTAGCCAGGCTGAGGGCATATGGGGCGTCTTTCTTGTTCAGCTCAGCCATCAGCTTACCAAAGGCCACGTGCACGTCATCCTTTGTCTTGTGAAGGTGCAGGGACTAATGCAGAGAAGGAATAGGAGTCATCTTCAAAACGACATATATGTTTTTGAAGATTGGAGGTTAGGAACTCTGTGTGTGTGTGTGTGCACTGAAGTGGATGTAACCAGCATAATAATTGCCAGCAACGTAGGACCAACTTTTAGAGAATGTGTATTAATAGAAGAGATATTGTACAACACATTTCCTCTCCATGGGTGATAAGCAACGTACATTGTGCGGCATGACAGGCAACAATTCCTGTTTATCAAGCCACAGCTCTCTGATGACATGGAAAGGGAACAAATGGCAGGCGGCCATGTTAAAATAGCTGAAAGAAAACTTAAAGAAATAGGGCACACATGCAGTCCCAGTCGACCTGTTAGTAGATGTTGTTTACTGAGAAACCTGAAGAAGAACAGCACAGAGAAAGATTTTCTGGACTGTTTGTCTAAATAAGTTAGATTAAGTGAACAGACGGTGTCCTGTGTCTGAGATTCTCGGAAAACACAGCCATGGAACCAATCCTCTTTGTGTAGCCATGACAACATGAAATGACAGATGTTGTAACCTGAGAGACACTTTGAACAGCTTATCTTCACCAAGAACCCCACCCTTACCTCAATGTTAGACACACATGCAGGCCCCATACCCCCTTAACACACACTTCACCTTATCTCCCAATGCCCTTTCTCCCCTGGTTAGTCATTGCCATACTCTATTTTGTGTTACAGTTACCATCTTGACCAGAGCCTGAGGGAGCTGGGCTCTCTGGACCTGCTGTTGCATCATCTGCTCTGGGCCTGCTGCATGTTTAGCCTGCTTTGCTTTGCTGAAGCAGAGCACCTAGTGGTAGAACGGTTATGATGATGTTAAGACGATTTTGAGTATTCAGTCATTGAAATGTATCTTGGACAGTAAACATTGTTAAATTGTGTTGGACATTAACAGGGTGTTTGGGATATGTGTCTGTTTGTGTGTATGTAAATGCATATTGTGTGTATATAAGATCTGTGTGCGTTAGCGTTTTAGAAATAGAAACCAAGGCCTTTAAAGTTGAGTTACTGAACAAGTAGCTTGATGGTGTGTGACCACACCTTCCAATGAAGTGTATTCAAAGGAATCCACTCTGCACCACCATACCTTCCCTGGCCTCACAAGAGACACTCCTTTTACAAGTCACACCCACAACATTGCCTCATCACAGCTGGGTGTGTGTCATGTTCTTTGTTGGGAAAGACTAGTTTGGAAATATGACTAACTCACTGAGAGTGTGGCTCTGCCAAAGCATGTACAAACACAAAAGTCTACTCATTTTCTGAGTTTGAGATATAGTATTTGAGGTTGAGTAGTTAGTCTTTTTATAATGCCATCTTTCAGGATCCCTGTTCAAGTGAATCAGACTTGAGTACAAAGGCAAACCGACAGTTGTGTGGAACAGACAAACTGATAAGGTTTGATTGGTTTACAGCATGTAGCTTGGCCTTTATAGCAGGGTGTTGCTATAGTAACAACTGCCCTCTTGTTAAAATCACATTTGAAAGAGACAGGACTTTATATTTGCTGACGGAGTGAACCTACGGTGAGTCATAAGGGATAAACAGCACTGCCTGACTATCTGTCTTTCTCTCACATCAACTCTACAGTAGAAGTGGAAAGTTTCTAAGGACTGGTGTCAGGGTTGGCCCCATTTCTGGTTTCTATAGTGACTGAAACAACAGAGGGATACCCATTGCTGACATGGCAGAGTGTTATAACGTACAGACCAGTGTGAATTTAAAACATTTAAAACCTTCCTTACTTATGAGGAGCACACCTGGGTCAATGCCATGACCTAACGGTCCATGGACCAAATTCCTTTTTTAGGATTTGGGGTCCAGTAGACTTCACATAACATTCTCTGCATGCCCTAACACACAATGTTGTAATAAAGTAGGTCCAAGCACCACAATAGTCACGCTAGATTTTGTTGTCATAACAAGCATATTATAAGAATAAATTCTGTGGCCTATCCTTAGATACCTACACATTGATACAGACATGCTGTTAGACTGAAAGACCACCAAAGCCTACTAGACCCACCTCGGACATCTGTGTGGCCGTGTTGCCCCTGGCACCGAGTAGCACCATGGCCAGAGCTGAAGAGATGCTGAGGGGAGAGAAAAAGACGTTTCCTGTTGGGGTTTCCTCTGCAATCTTCTGGAACAGGGCCAGGGAGAAGTTGGCGTTTGCCTCAGACAGGGGTGATGACATGATGATGGGCTGCTGATGGCAAGGACGGAAAGGGGGGAGAGAGAGAGGTGAAGGGTGAGGAACCAGAACAGCATACTACACAGGATCTGAAAAAAAGTGTTAAGACGTTTTTAAACCATCCAGGTTTCAAATAGAGATAGTTTTCCAGGGAGTGATCGTGGGACGTCACCACGTACTGTTGCTCAGCTATCTATTTGAACAGTGGACAAGTTCAACAAGTTCAAGCACTCTGTGGCAAAAAGAAATGTCCGTCTTGAATACTCACGAATGAAAGGCTGTCTTTCCTAATAAATGTCAGAGAAGCTCTTTGGTCCAGAGGTTGCTAGCGTTCTTTCAAGAGTGGTACAGAAGACGTAGTACAACCAGCTACCCATCGGATATTATTTACATCATGGGGGACACGCCCAACGCTGTCATAAACTTGCTTCCGCATTCTCATCATGTGCGTTCGACGGCAAGCATAGTGTATAAAACCGTACTGTGAACTGGTGTACTGGTTTTTATTGTACCATTATTACAACACTCTGGTGCCCTGTGGCTTTTAATGAAATAATCAAATCAAAACATGAAAATAGCCAATAACCAGAAATACATTTTATACATTTCATAGGAACAATAATTTATCTACTCTCAATGCTGCATTCAGATTCTTCTTTACTGCATCAACACTAAATAATGGTTGTCTCCTTAAGCATTGCAAAGCAGTGTGGTTTCTTCAGTCAGATCTGGAAGGACCTTGGGTTAGGGTCTGTTCAGACAGATTTCTGATCCCATTTTATTGTAGATAGAATTGTAAATTGATAAAATCCCCATTAATTTAAACCCAATTAACAATTTGCTGGTCTGAAGCCACAGTATATAAGTATGTATGTATATGTATATACATGTACATATGTATGTTTGTATGTATGTATGTATGTATCATGAATCAATTTGACATTTTCTTCTACTTTTCTTCTCTTTCTGTCATCTTCCCACTTTCCTCCCGGTCTGGCATGGATTTAGAACCAGACAACTTCTGGTCTCTATTCCTCCAAATTCCCTGGGAAAATTAGGAACAACATTATTTTTGTTTTACTGTTACTCTCATAAACAAATAGGCCTGTACTTTGTACTAAACCTTTTTGCTACCTGTCTAATTTCCAGCAACTCTGTAAGCTCATTACAAACATGGGGTGGGATCTTCTTGTCCTTGACAATCTTCTCAATTTGTTTGTAGTACTGATCCATTCTTGGCTGTGGGAATATAAAATGAACTAATGAGTCATTTATTTGTATGGACTGATAATCATAATAATAATAATTTATTATATTTATAACACACACACTTTTCTCGAACCAAAGCACTGATGGATCGACACACAAGAGCCTGACACAAACAAACAAATGTAGGTGTCACTGCACATACTCAGACACTCAAAACACATGCACAAATACACAACAACAAAAATTGTAGACAGCCTTACCTTGGACTTGTCATTGTCCAAGTCCTTACAAACAGTGGACAGAATAGTGGACACGCAAGAAAGTGCAATGTTTTCCTTGCGTTTCAGTAGTTCCACAATGCAGTCGTGCATGATAGCTTCTGTCACCATCTTCAGCTTAAACAACTCAGAAATTAGTTTGACGTTTCCCACAGCATCAGCTTGAACCTCAGATGTTATCACTCTTATTTCCTCTCTCAGTCGTATGCAGTCCTTATTCTTGATCAGATCAGAAGAAAGTTTTAGTAGGCTAAGAAAATACCAGGGTATGTTTTAAAATCAGTATTATTTGTGCAAGACTGATTGTCTTGCCTTTAAATACTGCCTCAGCTCTAGCTGAGCACAATAATGTGTACACATGCAAGGGGATATCATACATCAACAGCGGCCTCCAACTCTTTCTGCTTCTTCCTCAAGCCCTCTGTCTTGTCTTTGTCAAATTCCACCTGGCAACAGTTTAGCAACAATTTGCGGAAATTCAATGTCTTTCCTGGATTGTCTGAACAGGGGACTTTACGCTGGGTGAGAAGACACAGAAAGAGAGAGAGAGAGGATTAAAATATAAAATGGGAATACATGCACACACAGATAGCCAGAATAACAGACTTACCCCCATCTGGTATCTGCACATGTTGGCATACACCTCTGAGTTGTCAGGGTCTGAAATGGCCTTCTGATAAATTAGGTCTATGAAGCCTTTCAATCTCTCTTCCGTGTTAATAGGCAAGGTCCCAACTTCTTTCATCACTTGTTGAAAGTTCTCTCTGTTCACGTGTATCAAGATATCTTCCATTTTGGCAAACATCTCCTGTGTCTTCACCAACTCAGGGTCCTTGGTGTCTTCCTCCTATACGAGGCAAAGAACATGCAGGGAGTTTCAGAGATGCCATCAATCACTTTATGTCACCATGGTGGGAGCCAAAGTTCAATCAAAGTGGTTCAAACAAACCAACATTTGTAATTCACACATCTGAGGCCTTCCATTCTTACCTGTCTGTCTTTCAGCAATTGGTGAAGCTCAAAGAGGACATGCCTGTCAGGCACAGAGGAATTCTTTTCCTTGACGATTACCTCAACGTGCTTGTAGTACTGATCCATTCTGGGCTATGGGAATATAAAGACATAGCTGTGTCTGTTGTTGACAAGCAAGGCATACACATGTACAAACACTAACAATGAGTAGACAGACGTGATATCGTGTTTTACCTCGGCCTTTCCATGGTCCAAGTCCTTTCCGATGGTAGAGAGCATAGTGGAAAAACATGCAATGGATATTGCGTCCCTTCTCCTCACCAGCTTTGTTAAGAATTCATGCATTTGGGCCTCTGTCATCATGTTTAGCTTGAAGAACTCACAGATGAACTTTATGTTTCCCACTGCTTTGTATTGAAGCTCAGAAAATACCTCTTCCAGTTTCTCTCCATGCAGGCTGCGTTGCTCCTTCTGAGATTACATAGACAAAGGCAAACTTTTCAAATACTAAAGAATACTATAGAACTACTTTCTAGTTCTCATCTGTACTTGATTGATCATGCTTGACACTAATGAGGCATGATTACCAACATTTAAACCAATCTAAGGGAAGTAAAAACAAAACAACAAATACACTGCCACTGAAGTATTCCATACTTCAGTGGCAGCATTCATCTTGTCAAAAAACTCTTTGAAACACTCAGTGTGTTTCCTCTCAAAGTCTACAAGGCATCGATTCAGCATCAGCTTCCGGAAATTCAATGTCTCTCCCGGTTTGTCTGAGCTGGGGACTTTACGCTGGGTGAGAGAGAGAGAGAGAGAGAGAGAGAGAGAGAGAGAGAGAGAGAGAGAGAGAGAGAGAGAGAGAGAGAGAGAGAGAGAGAGAGAGAGAGAGAGAGAGAGAGAGAGAGAGAGAGAGAGAAGGGAGGGGGGGTTACTCCTGGAAGCAAGACATAGTATAAGACATGACACAGACATGGAGAGACAGCCAGAGTATCAGTCTAACCAGCTGCAAACATTTGCACATTTGTGCGTAAGCCTCAGAGTTGTCAGGGTCTGAGATGGCCTCCTCATAGATGAGGTCTACGATGCCCCTCAGCCTCTCCTCCGTGGTGATGGGAAAGGTCGCCACCACTCTCATCAGTTGCGGGAATCTCTCAGGCGTCAGACGGTTCAGGATGTCCTCCATCTGTGCAAACATCTCCTTTGTCCTCACAGACTCTATGTCCTTGTAGTCCTCCTGAAACAAGCCAAGAATCGTATGAATAAGGATGCATCAGAGATACCCCAGATTCATTACAATATCTTGTCACTGTTTTCTTACCAGCTCATGTTCCTCCACTACTCTATCAGCAAGGGAAGACAGCGCTAAAGAGAGAGGGACAGAATCCAAATATCTCTGTCAAACTGTGTAGTGTTGTGTTATGAATAGGAACCTATTCATTAGTAGATAGTAAGAATGGTGTGAATGGGGATGCTTACTGTGAGGTTCTAGCAGAAGTTTAGCTGTTGAGGAAACAGACAGATAAAAGTGACTGTGAAGGAACCTCCCTCAAACTCATGTGTACTCACACACCTGCAAATAAACACACGCACCTTCTAAGAAGAAATCCTTGAGTTGCATGTCGAAGTCCATTTTAAGTTGCTTCTGCAGTCTGTAGACACTTCTTTGCACCGTGCCAAAGGCAGAGGTGATGCTGGGTATCTTCTACTGGCAGACACAGACAGAAAGACCAACCACTTCACTGTACGACATGAGTAACAGAGGTTTGTCACACATACAAAAATGGCACTATCTGCTTTACCGAGCCTGAGTAACCAGCCAGGGACAAACCAACAACATTCTGATGAAATTATAATTCAGCCTTGCCAAAAATACCACCAAAATAAGGCCCCTCTGTTTTTTGGGGGGTATACCACCTGAAGGAGTTGCATTTATGAGAGGTTAAAATAACAAACTTCTGGGGTTAACAATCTTGCTTCACCGGCAACAGAATATTTTAGATAAAGTAAAAGTCTCTTCAAAAGAGGCCTCTTCACATGCACTAACCTGGAAGAAGTGTGGGCGTTCATCTATGGGAGCCAGTGGTTTATGCTCCGCCTCTGCTCTTCTCAGTTCTACAAGCTCCGCCTCCAGGGTTTGCAGGTGACCCTCAGCCTCCCTCAACATGGCCCCCTCCTGGGCTTGGATACGTTCTCTCAGTTCAGAGGTCGTTCTCTCCACCAACTCCGTGAAGAACTTCTCACAGTCCTCAACAGTAACTAGGGTGGAACGCTGTTTTGAGAGAAATCCAACTGTTAGAGACCATAGTGGTTCATCCTTTTAGCAACTGTCTAGTGGAGACTCGTGTGGATTATCTGCTTTGTGTTGGTGCCCTCTATATCCTAAACCATTATAGATTCCTTGACAAAATCACTGATCTAACATGGATGGATGTTGTTTTTTTTAAATTATTATTAATATCCCACCACCACCATCCCTTTTTGGAGGAATTTTGTATTTATTTCAAGTACTAATTCAATACAGCAACATGCTGTATTGATGCAAGATGCAAGCTGCAGCATGCCAGTCATTTCCACATTTGGGTAGAATTGTTGATTTTGTCCAATTTATAGCACTGTCAGACGCTCTGGATAAGAGCGTCTGCTAAATGACTACATGTAAAGTGCGGCAAATTAATGAACGGCTTAGAGGCCTCTTGTAGAGAAATGTATGGTTTTTGCAAATAAAGCATGACTGGATAGTTAACAGCTGTCTAGGGAAAGTATGCTGTTAGCTGTTCAGTTACGTTAGATCGAGATTGCCTTCAGGAAGGGAGTGAAGGGTGCATTTTGATAACTCATACAGAACCACACCTTATATACACAAGTCTGACCTTCAGAGATTCCATCTCCTCTTTCAGGTTCTTTAGCTCCTCCTCTCTCTCTTCAATGATGTCGTTGTACGTGCTGGGGGGGTCACTCTTTTTTCTATGCCGATGACCCTACAGTGGAGGGGAGGGGAACAAGTGATTAGAATTTAACTTGGCAATAGCATGGTCTAGGTAGAAATTTAAATAAGTTTGACTCACTAGCTATAAAACATTGATGCTCCCACACTGAACAGATGTTCTATTCTGTTCATGGAGTGGACTTCTACAATACAGTTCCAACAGCTTTCGCTGTTTACAGATAATGCACCGCAGTCTAACCATACCTTTTTACACTTCTTTTCTGAAGCGGGTCCTGAGTTGTCCCCCTCGGGGTGACCATCAGCACACTCTGTGAGAACATTGAGCTCGTCGCTGAGGACAGGGGTACAGACACTCTGTTGGGTCGAAGGGCTGTCCTTCCCAATGACTGGTGGCTGGTTGTGAAGGTATAAGTCGGTTTTTGAGCAGAGCTGAGTATCATTCTTTGCAGGGGATACACATTCTTCTCTTCCAGTCTCTTCAGTTACCTTGGTGGCAGGTTGTAAAATGGATGCCCGACTACACTGAGGGCAGCAGCTGTCACTTTGATCATGCTGATCCCAGTACTCATTGAAACAGACCATACAGTGAGTGTGTCCACACTGGGTTGTTTTAGGATCCTTCGGTAAATCCAGACAGATGGGACATTTCGACTCATTTAAAAGCTCTCCTACTTCAGCCATTGTGCTGCAGAAATCACTAGTTTACCTTATCGTCAGGGGCAGCATACATACAGTCCAGCCTGTGGTTCTGTGAAAGGCACGAACTATAAGTTTCATTTTTCTTTCTCGGAAGATGAATGTCTTAAAGAGACAGTGCACAGTAACCTACAGGGCTGCCAACTCTCACGCATTGGCCGTGAGACACACGTATTTCAACCATTTCACACGCTCTCACGCCACACCTTGTATATCTCACGCTGAAAAGGCAACGCCAACCAAGTAGCCCTGTTAACGTTGTAAACAGGGCCGGGGTGGGTAATCGGGAGAATCGGGAGAGTTCCCTGTGGGCCGCTTCACTTTTGGGCCGGTCGAGGATTTTTTGTTGTTGACATTTGTCACGTTAGTATTATCTTCTCTTAAAGTAGGCTACACACGTTCCGCATTCTGACACCTCAGCCTCTGAATGGGTTGTACCATGTGAGGGAGTTCTCCCCTCCCAAATAGAGTTGGTTGGGTCCAAAGTTTTCTCAGATAGGCTACGGGTAGCTGGGCCGGGGGGCCCTACCGTAACGATACGCGTCAGCGAGGATGGATGGGAGCAGGGCCGGAGTGATGGTATCACTAGACAAGGTTTTTTGATAAACGTCTATGTTTATTTTACATAAAGCTCAATTAAACTATTTTGCGCTCAAATAATGGCCAAAAAAATTCGCTATGCGCGCTCGCATTACGTGTGGAAGTCCCTATCTTGCATCACATCAAACCCATAAGTCCTAGGTTTGGGCTAAGCCCATAATGTTTACAAAGTCTGGCTCCGTCCCCTGCTAACGATCCGAGTGTTAATCAGTTGATTAACACTCGGATCGTTAGCAGGGGCAAATACCAAATCTCACTCCAAGGTTTTTGCAAAAGTTGGCAGCCCTGAACCTAGCCAAATCGCCTGTGTCAAAATCATAGTCAAAATGCAAGATTCAAGAAATGAATGTTTGAATTATGATGTTCAATTTTAGGGAAAGAAACAAGCAAGAATGATCAATCAGCTTTGTTAATAAAACACACTTGACACCCAATTACTTATTTCTTTGTGTAATTATTTAACAAATTCCGGTAATTTTTGCTTCATTATTTAACACATGCCGGTAGGAACACTGATATAAGCGTTCGTAGCCTAGTAATTTAGCAAAAACTGAAAATATATTGTCTTAATTTCAATCTCAGTTTATTGCAACATTTTACAGTAATGGTGTAGTTGGGATTTAGCGACTCCAATTCAGAAATATAGAAATAATAGGCTACCTGTAGCCTAGTGTATCCTATGTTCCAAATCTCGTGGCGAGAGATCTTTTCACTTATTTTGTTTACAGTAACAGCTTCCTGGTGGTAGGTGGAGCTTGTTTATACGTCTGATCAAATTTTAACCAATGATACATTCGCTTGTCATGTCACCGACGTCGGTGGACCAATAATCTATTATACTCACGCCAAGCCTTGCCCCCAACGCACAGTAGTCATTTACACAAAGTGAAGTAAGTTGTCTTGAATTATTGCAATTTTCACAGTCGTTGTCACTTACTGTTATTACTTAGCTTTGTTGTACGGAATTGTGTTTTGCATGTAGAAGCATGACGATCTTCCAAAGTATATTAGCGGTATCAGGGGTATTACTGGTATTAGTCTATTTGGCTAGCTACTACAGCTGGTTAGCTTGCTCTGCTGTAGGCTACTGTATACTCTAGACTAGTACTACAGATTCGATGTCACCAGTACCGTATCTATCACGTTCAGTTCAGCTGGCAGTATTATGTTTGTGCGCTAGTCTAGACATATCCTCAGTTGTTAGTTGTGTGGCTTCAGGTTACGATTTCTGTCACCATGGCTGACGAGTGGAAGGAGTGCATGGACCACTGTTTGGAGGTGACCAAAGAAGCGGGGAAGGTTAGTTCGTTTCAGGTCTGGGACACTGAAATACTACTGAAACAAGACTCACACAGTACATCCACGATGTTACTCCATCATGTTTCTTTCAGCACATTAAGGGTGAAGATTGAGTTGAAGCCTGTAGCTAGCTAGATGCAATCTAAATGATGTCTGTATTAAAGATGCCTCCATTTAATCAGCAATGGAGCTTGCATAGACTGCATTAGTCTAATTGTAAGATTCCCATTAATCTGAGCAACACCTTTCCAAGACTAACCTACAGGCTGATGCCACTATTTCCTTCACTTTGCGGCCTGTCAGATGATCCGTGCAGCGCTCCAGAAGGACATAGCCATCATGCAGAAGAGCTCTCCGGTGGATCTGGTGACTGAGACGGACCAGAAGGTGGAGCAGCTCATCATCTCCTCCATCAAGGAGAAGTATCCCACACACAGGTATCCTAGACCCTCACCACTTCAGCAACAATAGAAACGCCACAGTAGAAAATGCATATTCATTGTTCTTCCTGTGTTTCTTACATTTTGAATTGGGGTAAGGGTGAGGGTAGGTTGTGGTGGGAGTGATTACTAATGATGTATTACTTAGTAGTTGAGCATTCATTATCGTAAGCATGCAAACATACATTTTTAGACAGATGTTTTAAAAAGGTAACCTTCTCCCCTGTATGTCTGCCTAAAGTGTCTTTGGTCTCTGATGCAAGTCCCCTCCTCTCCTTCTTCCTCCAGTTTCATAGGGGAGGAGTCAGTAGCCGCTGGTGCCCCCAGCATCCTGACAGACAACCCCACCTGGATCATCGACCCCATCGATGGGACCACCAACTTTGTACACAGGTGGAGGAGGGTGTTATGACTGGTTAAGCCTTGCCTTAACATTGAGTACCCTCATCACTATCTGGGGCTCTTCAGTGTGTTAATGTGGGCATTAGCAACACTGCGGTGTGGCTATCTTTAATGAAGCTCCCCTTAGAGCTGATCCCTCGGTCTGGGAGGAAGAGGAGCCGCTAATAGAAATTGATTCTGGCGCTGCCCAGATCTTTAAGGAGTTGTAGCCTACCACCCTCCAACTTCTTGACTATATATTCTCAATATACAATCTATTCCATTTTGTTTTATTCTATTCCATCTTCCAACTTTGCGTTCCCTTCTTGTGTTTCTCAGGTTCCCCTTTGTGTCTGTGTCGATCGGCTTTGCTGTGAAGAAAGAGGTATGTCAAGCATTTATTATGTGTGAGGACATCTGTCCCCATTGACTGCTTCTAAAAGTCACCCCTTGGTAAAACTGTTCAGTATTTGACTCCAGGCTGTTTTTGTTTTGGTGGAATTCAGATAGAGTTCGGTATCGTTTACAGCTGCATAGAGGATAAGATGTACACTGCTCGGAAAGGGAATGGAGCGTTCTGTGATGGAGTCCCCATCAAGGTGTCTGGGCAGGAAGGTAGGGTGTACAGTAGTCCTTTAAAGACTGTTTAACTGAGGTGTTGTGTAAGTGACTAAATGACTAAATGTAAATGTAAGTAAGTTGACTGTTTTACTTTATTGTGTAGACATCACTAAGTCCTTGGTGCTCACGGAGATGGGTTTCAAGAAGGACCCTGAGCACTTCAAAACAATGATGGCCAACATCAAGACCATCCTCTCCATCCCTGTACATGGGTAAGCAGGGCAGAGCTGCACACCTGGGACCCATAACACCTTTTTTGTGGAGTTTGTGTCAATTTGTGGGCTGCCATGATCTCTTTCTGCATGATCTTTCAATCAGTCAACCCATCGACCAATAAATCAATTGATTAATAAAATCCTAGGATTCGTTCACCGGGCAGTGCGGCGGTAAACATGTGTCTGGTTGCGTGCGGCGCAGCGGACGCCTACTACCACATGGGCATCCACTGCTGGGACATGGCGGCGGGCGCCGCCATCATCAGAGAGGCAGGCGGAGTCATCACAGACATCTCAGGTGAGGAGTCACTTTGATTCAATTTACGATTCACTTAACTCAATACCTCACCTAAATGTCTCCTGAGTTGAGTAGCTGTTTTCATGAGGATCTCTCTGTGGCCTGTGTGTCCACAGGAGGACCGTTTGACCTGATGTCCAGGAGGCTGATCATCGCTAGCAGCAGGACCATCGCAGAACACATCGCCTCTAAAATGACTGTGTTCCCCTGTGGACGGGACGACTTGGAGGACTAGAGACACACACATACACACTATATGTATGTTTACACTGCTTGTGATTGGCAGGTCCGGATTTAAGTTCTGCCTTATCTTTTAAAGTTGTGATATTGACCTCCTGTTAGATGCCGCGTGGACTTGTGGGAACATGTCAGTATTTTCAGGTAGTTTCACTTCATTTATCAAGCAGTATCTCCTTTTCGGCTACTCCAGGGCTTTGACTTGTTATTTATATGTTTTTTGGGCTTTTTCTTAGTAAATCTTTTGTCTATGTCAGTGATATCACCTCTATCCTGTAGAGATATGTACAACTACATACTGTACTTCAACAAGATATCAGTGAAACAAAGCCATCCTTGCAATTCTCCACCCCTGGGGCTCTGGAAATGCACTCTTAAGTCAACATTTTAGTAGTGAAATTGGTTGTTTCTCACTCTGCGTTCCTGTGTAAGATGTGTATAGATCTTAACTTATCGCAGCCAATTGCTTTTGTGTTTGCAGGAAATGAAAGTAACATGAAAGTTCAGAAAGCCATTATTGTTTTTCAGACCGAGCAGTAGCTTCCTTACCTTGTAACAACTATGGTTTGATTGAAAGAAATATAGATGAGTATTCTGTAAATAACAATGTGTAATAACTATGGTATATTATTTCAGTGAGTCATCTAATGTACATTTGGTGTTTGAATATCAGGAAAAACATCACATTTTGTTTGTTTTTTAGGACCAACTTTGCTGCCATTTAAAGGGTAGCGATTCTGTTGTGGTGGTGGGAGGGAGGAGGAGTGTTGAAACAAGTGTGGATGAGTTACGCAAGGTCGGCAAGACTGGAATGTCAAAATGCATCTTAATATTGACTTGATCTCTATGTCTGATTCTTACCATCCCCGCTTTCTTCTCTGTTCTCAGGAAACTGAAACAATGATTCCATATGTTTCCCACTGTCCCCCATGAGTCACTGCATATCACGTCTGGAAACACGCTCTTAAGCCCAAGTACAAAAAGGAGCTAATGCCACTGTTGCTGCTGTATCAAATGTGAAGGCGGCATACTTGCTCTACAAGTCCAACATTCTTTTATTAGTCTGCAATCATACACAAACGCATACTGCAGATGTGGATTTCCTCCTCAATAAAGCATATGAACATATAGTGACAATTATTCCAGTTGTTTGATCAAATTATTCCTCTCCAATTCAGCAATATTTAATGACGATATATAATTAAAGATGAATTACATTACACAGCTTTTTATAATTGTATTCACATCTTGTCAATTAACATAGTCAGGCTTAAGAGAATATCGATGATTAGAACATAGCTAAGATATGGTATTTGTGTGTGTACACAAGTGGTTGTGTGTGTTTCTATGTGAGCTACAAAAGAAGTACCCCACAAATCCATTTAATGGGTTTTGAGAGTCTAATCAATTATTTTGTTTTTCTTCAGGTTATCAATGTGCAATCATCTGTGTAAACACATGAAAGGAAACGTGTTTCCCCTTATTCTAATATTAAATTATTATATGTAGTATGTAGTATGAAACACAAATTATGGTCTGATAATTAGCTTTATTGTGAGCTGATTTGGATTTTAAACATAAAACACAGTGAGCAGTGCAGAAATTATATATTATGCTGCGTATACAGTGAGATTTCTCTCTTCCACAAGAGGGCAGTAGTATATCACTTTAAGTTGATCTGTGCCAGGAGAACTATGGCTCTAATCAGTGAGCTTGCAGGCCGTTTAAGAATGTAAATTTTAACCATTATCATCGAGTTATTATTAGTTGGAGTCTTTTTCATAGCAGTTAAATGGCATTTGAGCCCTCTGAAGTTTTGTATAGCTGACTGATCGTTTTTAACAAGGAAAGTGACGGAGAGAGATACTTTTTATGCTCGTTATTGAGACGTTCTAAAAACACTTGATACAGAAAGAAAGAGGGTATGGAGTGAGAGAAAATGAGAGACGGAAAGGAAGGGAAAATAGACTGAGAGTCAGAGTGAAAGGGAGAAGGGGTGGTATTATCAAGTGACATTACTCACAACAGGACACTCACACATTTTTCCTGCTCAAACGTTTTTCGAAAACTATCCTGGACGCAGATATTTGATTTTAATCTGACACACTGTGTGATGTCGATGAACGCTTTGAAATATTTGCTTTTCAAGTATGAACACATCTTCCACTTGTCGGCATCTCTCTGTAGTGTAGATGAAGTCTGTGATGTTGCAACAGAGATGTTGCATGTCTTTTCGATGACACATCCAGTTACTCTGATCAGAGGCCATTCCTCATCCTGCAGCTCTCTGCTCATCCACACCATCAAGAGACTTAGCCCGGTATCTGCTATAATCAGGTGCAGGTGCTTTATTCCCAGTCAAAATGGAAATTGCTTTTTTAGTTGAAAGGTATCTTTTTTGATTAAGGCAATTGAGTTGAGTCATTTGTTTTATATTGAGCACCTGAGTGTTGGTGGGAGTGATAATTGTTCATTGAGCATGGTTTACCATTGACTACATAATGAAGACAATATCCACATGTGAGTAAATCTCAGATAAGCAATTGAAGGATCAGGGACCCCCATCAAGAGGAGCAGCAACAACAATGCCTGAATGAAAATAACAAAATGGGAGATGAGGAAAAAAGGAGAGAAGGCAGGGGAGGAGGGAGGAGAAAAAATACGAAAAACAGGCATTCCGACTCGACGCCAAGCAACAAAGAAGTCCAAGAAAATGTGCAGAGTCCAACTTTCTGGTTCAGTAGACCCAGAACTAAAGCTGACTGAGGTAGCTGCAAGTCCTAGTGGGCCTACTGTACTCTAGCAGTGTAAACACAGCTCCCCAATAATCAAGGGGATGTGTGAGAGCCAATTAACAATGTTATTCTTGTTATCATTATCCATTATCATCAGTGCTGCTACTCAGCATCCCGCCAGGGCCCCTGAGATCCACTGCGTACATACTGTGCTCTGCCTAGATCAACCCGGTTCCCATGCAGTACATTTGGGAGCTTATCATAGGGCTTACAGGGCAGCACTGTGACTTGAACCCAGGCAAACCCTGTAGCTTTTTAATTTTTTTGTGTCTTGTTAGTTTCTTCAGACTTTGGCCAGTGTCTAAAGCCATTGATATGCAAAGTACTAGTCTATCTGAGACTGAAGCCAAAGAAATGAGCTTGTCCTGGCCACTAGCCATGCTGACTTTGGGCTTGAAGTCCAAGTTGTTTTGCTGTTTGTGTTCTCTGAAAGCTGAGCAGATACATATTAGTTACAGGCTGATTTATGCAAGGACTAGGTCAATATAATTGTCCCTGAGTGTGAGTAAACGATCAATAAAGCCACTATTGATCAACTTCAATATTTTTCTTACTTGTTGAAATGTGTTATTTCCTATTCATATCTGTATGCTTTTACTACGTTAAACCTGACTGAATCACTCAGACACCAAATCCAAATATCACTGTTAGTGATCCTACCCGCATAAAACTATGTTAACTCCCTGTGTTGCCATGAGATGTCTGTGACAAGCTAATGCATGTCTGTTTGCCTATGTTTGTTTAAGTGGTCCATTTTGCGAGAACGTTGATGAATCAGTCTCCTTTGTCTTGTCAGTCCGGTACCATCGACCCATTTAAACAAACGCTGCGATTCCGCTTTTTTAAACCCAAGATTTAATTATCGTTATTGGACCTGTGACTTTTTTTTTACCCCCTCTCTCTGTTCCGAGAGAACACATTTCTTACACGGTTGAACTTTCCCTCCCCTTTCATCGACTGTCCCCCACCCGCAATCTCACAAACCCGAGCCGTCCAATTCATTAGGGACCGATACCTGGCATACTAGCATCAAAGCTGTGTGTAGCATCAGCTATAGGTGCACCACACACCACAACATAGTCTGCTATGCTGCTATCGGAAGGCATGGGTAGGCCAACGTTATCGACGCTCTTACGTGATGCCCTATCTCCATCAATCACTGCGTCATTCAAGCTGTCGGAAATGTGAGGATGAGGAATCAATACATTTGCCGGTGTCGGTGGGGGCGTTAGCAATAAGCAGCCCAGGCTGTCTACAAGGCTTTGAGACTAGCGGACAGATCTAATTCTGTAGGGAAGTAGGCCTACCTCATCTAGTCAGAATTTCTTTTTCCTGTTAGTCGATCTAATTATTTACTATCACCCTGAATTTGCTATTTAGTTTTTACATTTGATTAAAACTATAATATATGAATTCAGATTACCACAGAGTTATGATGTACTGATTTTTTTTGCACATCATATCATGTTTCAATAAACACAAGAACCCAATATTTTTTTAAAAGCATTAAAATAATGCTTTGTGATTGTTCAGTTCTGTGCAGTAGGCTACTCATGAGTATGGTACACCAGTTTACCATATGCTGGTTCTACCATTACATAGATAACAGCTGGGTTTTCTTTAAATGTTAATAACTATTATATATCCCCATGCATACATGATTGTTTATGTTTACATCAAGAATGGAGTCCACCAGTGCTGGATGGCAGCTTTCACTATCGCTGGGAAGATACAAAGAACCCTTGGCTCTGACAACAAGAGAGATCTGCATACGGTAGAGACGTGTATCCCAGACTGACACATTGTGCTGAGTACAGTGTGTTTAAATATGTCTTTAACTTATCTCGAGCAAACAGTAGCACACACAATACCAAGACTGACATTATGCTAATACACATCCATCATGCCAAAAGGTGTTTGCTCTCATCTCTGTCAGCGATGAATTCTCCTGACGTAAAGAAGTCAGCCATCAACTCAGGTTGTGTGTGGGAGGCCTGTGAGCCCATGGGCTAGCTAGACCATGTCATTGTTTTCCTATTCCACAGTGTGTTGAAACAACCTGTTCTCCCCAGCCCTGGGTGGACACACACCAGAGGGGGTTGTTACACATGGGGACGTGGCCATAACCGGCCGATAGGGCCGCCCAGGGGTTGGAAGCAAAGCACCCCTTCATTTGCATAATCTGCTCATCCCAATGCACACATTTGCTTGTTTGGGACTTTTTCCAAAGTAGTCATTGGTGTATTTCACTTGTGAATCATCTTACAAAGTCAGTCTACTTCCTCAGTGTGGGCTCAGAACAGAGGCTCAACATATGTGGGTGAGAATAAAAATGGCCGCTGTCGCAGTGGCAGAAATTCAGAGTGAGTTAAAACAGTAAGTTACTCCAGCAGTACTCAGGAAAAAGTGTGCTTAACCTCAAACGATATCAGACATTCCTCACCAAAGTTAAAATAGATGCTTATACGGATGGTCAATAACTTTGCAATAGCGTAAAGTGTGACTTCCCCAGTATCCGGTGTGTAGAGGGCATGTGGGTGATTGTGCAGTGGGGCGTCCTCCAGGGGACTACTTCTGCTTCTTCCTCTCATAGATACCCTAATGGATACTGCCGCCGTGGGATTTAGGGATGGGCAGGTTGCTCACCTGGTAAATAAGCCGCGCTTCCTAAGTCCATCCTCCCAACCGATCCTGTCTGCCAGAGCATGTCCACTCCACCGCCAGCAAACAAGCACAGCAGGGTTGTTTTTCAGCACTCTGTTCCAGTCTCAGATGATGTGCTGTTTCGAGGTGATTAGGAAGACTCCTTTTCAACTTTACTTTGACTTTACACAAAGAGCCAACAACAGAAACAAAAAAGCATTACCTGTAAATCAATGTTGGTGACTTTAATTAAATATTTCTGTTTTTGTCCACCATCGGGCTGGGGTGCATGCCACAAAGCCAGTGAAAATATGGTTTCACCTTGAAATGACAATCTCTTCACACACACACACCAAGGAACACACACATAGTCATAGATCTGTATATGATATAAATTGGAAGTATAGCCCAGAGGGTATAAGTGACAGGAAGCAGACCTGCCTATGGCCACTGGCCGGACCGGTGCTGGAGAGAGACAGCCTCAGAGAACCAGTCTGACTTTGTGCCAAGCTTCGGTTGCTTGGATACACAGCAAGCCCTGTAAATTCTAATTAGAAATCATGTGATTCACACCCTCTCCTCCTCAACTCTTTCCCTCAAAGTTGCGGTACTCACAAGAGTTTATAAGGTGCAATGCGAGACACATTTAAAAAACATAAACATGGATCAAATTCATTAAAAACAATATAACAAAAATAACAAGAGAGCATTCACAGCTATGAAGGCCCAATGTCTGTGGGAGGACCAGCCATGAGGTCAACCTAACAAACTCTCTATTAGTTTGTTCTCCACAGGCACTGCTTGTTAGGGTTCAGATCATATTCCAGAGTTATTAGATAAATTGCTCGAATGAATTTGTAGACCGCCCTTTAAACAAACTGTGATAAAACTCCCCTTGAATTTTTTCTGAAAGCTGGAATGGCACCCTCGGGATGGTGGTTCTCCCAATGATTAGGGCAAGCTGAACTTTTCAAGAGAATGCTCCTTGAGTTAAGTCCCCCTCCCTTTCCAATAAAGAGTGCGCTAGGCTGATCTTGGAGGCTAATTGGCCCCGGGGTTGGACAAGCAGTGTTTACCAGTGGTCCTCTGAGAACGGGATGAACTGGTGGAGGGAGAGAGGATGGGTGCAGACACGCCTGTATAAGCTTCCAACCCCAAGCCCACTGTGAGCCCCCCTGCTGTGTACCTCACCTGGGGGGGCGGGGGGGGATTGGAGTTTTTGTGCCAACATGGTCACTGTCCATAACTGTCCAATTCACCCCACCCCCCAGGAGGGAGCACTGAGGAATAAAGGACAACACACATTAAGCATGTTCTTCAAAACAATATACATACGGTTCATAAAATCCTTATGTATTCTTGTTCATAACTTTGTATTTGGGTTTATTTATAATTTCTTCATGAACTAGACTTTTTTTATATATCACCTAGGATTTACTCTAAATGTCTGTCTTGACTTGACTGCTAGTTGTAGTTGAGGTCAAGGGTGGATAAATGTGTATTTTTTTTACAAATTCATTGGACTCACATCTGCTGTAAATTTACCAGCCGGCTCTGTTTTGAAATGGAGCGTTCATTTCAATTACAGAGCCTGAGTACAAGCTACTGAATTCTTTGCTTGTCTTGCATCTTTTCCAATTGGATAGGGAAGCAGGTGAAAACACACAGAAATAGTGTGGGCTCAAGGCAGATGGCATTCACAACCTATGAGAGACAATCAATTAAAAGCAAATGCCAGGAGCACCAACAGAATGCTAAATATCTCCAAATAAAGATAGAGTGAATTCGGGTAATCTGGGACACCTAAACTTCAGAGCGTTTTCTCCCCTGCTTTGACAATGTTTAGTCCACAGAACTTTTACCCTTTTAGCATGGATGTTATGTGACTGAAATCACAAAACATGATTGGTGTTGTGTCACAGAAAGGGTCAGGGCACTAGTCAATCAGGAAGTTCCGATGAGAAAATGCATGCAAAAAAATCCCAGATTCCCTGAATTCACCTTATTAGTTGGGAAAGTCTGTTCATCTTAGGGAATCAAGGGTTTTGTAGAACTATAATAAAAATATTCAATGGAAGCCAGTCATTTCTGCTTCAAAGAAGCAGAATGAAACTTGCATTTACTTCCTTCTATACCTAAACAAGGTCATCTAAACTTCCGCTAGGCAACCAGATAGGCAAGATAAGTTTATTTGTAAAGCACATTTCACAATGGATATTCAAAGTGCTTAAGAAAAAGGGAAATTAGAAAAAAGAAGAAAAAAAAACTTTCAAAGAAATAGATTACGAAATTAACGCAAGAGACACATGAAACAATGGTGAAAGTGAAATGCTTTGTTAGTCAAAGGAATGGGCTTTCATTTACAATTTAGTCATTTAGCAGACGCTCTTATCCAGAGCGACTTACAGTAAGTACAGGGACATTCTCCCCGAGGCAAGTAGGGTGAAGAGCCTTGCCCAAGGACACAACTTCATTTTTCACATCTGGGAATCGAACCAGCAACCTTCTGAGTAATAGCCCGATTCCCTAACCGCTCAGCCATCTGACTCGGACTAGGATGTTCAGGGACTGGCAGTGTCCTCGGACTATCCTTGTTCCTGTATCGGTTGTCGGACATTTGTGGGGTGAAAAAAAAAATTGTAGTGCACCAACTTTGATTTACATTGCAAGCAAACAAGTCCAATACCCTCATTTGCATAAAGAGCGAGACAACAATGGTTGATAATGGACAAAAGCTTGGCAGCTTAGCTGCTGGATACTTTTATACTTTGTTTGTTTGTGTGGCGGGTTAGTCCACTTTCCTGTTGCTAATACCTAATTAGGCAGATGATTATTGATCGAGGTGTTGAAAGTTGACCACTAATCTCCCGTCTCTCAGGATGGGTGTGATCAATAGTTGAGTGTAATGAGAAATTCAGGTTGTTTACCGATAAAAACAATAGAATTCATTTTGGGGTGGATATATATTTGAATTATGAAAGGAATAAGAAAAGACAGATATTTTATGTACTTCTATAAAATGAGAATGAAAACTATTAGTCAGCCATAGACTTTTAAGGCCATGGGTGTTCAAGAGTTTCTACATCCCTTGCTATCTCTTTAACCAATAACACACACACATGCACACACACACACACAGACCTACACACTAACAAGACTAATGTGACTTAATTCCAAAGTCAATTACCACATTCCATACCCAGTTGCCACCAGTGTATAAAACTAAAGGACGTAATTCGATCAAATGCTAAACTGGAATAAATAAAACTACTTCTATCTTCAGAATCACCACCAACTTGAACCATGAACTCTTATCCTCAAGGGTGTCAAGGACTGCGGGTTCTGCACTTCGAGAAACATGGGAACTAGGATGGGGCCAAATGTTAGAAAAAGAAAGCAAACAATAAAATGAACACAAAAAATCTAACTTTAGAATGCTAATCGGTTTGATAGCATGTCAAACTCCAGAGCCTTACGTCTTTGGTAGAACCAATGGCAGTGAGGGGGGAGATCCACCAGTGGTGATAAAACACTGTGGTTGAAACCAATTGGCCTGTAGTTTCGCGTCTGATTTACCGACAGCGGGTAGCATAAGGTGCTGTTTAAAATGTTTCTTTTGGATCTGAACACAATCCGTATGGAGCTTTTTTTGTTCCCAAAGGTTTTACATTTGATTAAACGTGTCTCCTTCTTTGTTTAACACATAGATTAGACCTTTGTTTATCTGACTGGGTTTGGTCATGTAAATCATCATACTCTTTAGATTTCCTATACAACAACATGTGCCATCAAGAGCTGAAATACGCTCAGTCTCAAATCTCACATCAACATTCCTAAATAATAAATTCCTACATTTACATCACAGGAGGAAATAAACGCAAGCATAACCAACATACTTTATTTACTGAGTTAACTTCCTGTCACCTGTTCTCAGAAGACATGCTCTCTCCTGGCCCTGGCCTCAGAGGAGTAATCCTTCCACAAAACAGATCTACGTTCCCCACTGCTAATTTGCACAGCTAGGTTAAGCTTATGTAAAGGAGATGCATCGCGAGTACTTCGGAGAGCCCCCGGAAACCAACACTTTCCCATCTTCCCTCCCCTTTGACAGGCGAGTGACAGCTTTTTAAATGCAAACTGTCATTAACACACACAACCCTGCGCGACACCTGCTTTAATCACAGCAACAAAGGCTCAGCGAGTGGCCGCTCAGGAGCCCCCGCTCCCTGTGATATTGAAATGACGGGGGAGGTACAGTGCAGGAAAACAACAACATCAAAGAATGCGCTGCGTACAGGGAGACGTGGCGCCGCGCGGCTGCTTCCACACAGTGTTAATCAGCCTAATTTTCAAAGTGATTAAAGAAGAAGACGGCAGGGAAAAAAAGGAAAAGAGAGAAAAAAAAGAATGGCGTGGTATAAAAGTTGGTGAATTCACTTATAGTTGTGTGTTATTGATTCCCCTGTCCAGAGAGTACAGTCTACCTTGAACTAAGCAACCATGCATGCAGCTGCCAGCTGAGTGCTGTCTAGATGGAGGATGCACTCACTAGGTTTTGGGCACGATCCTGTGCCCTGGTTTCAGGGCAACGTGCTACCCTCCACCCCACCACCAGCACCACTGGCACCATTCGTGACACATTTGACTCATATGTCCTCTGGCATTGTGGGTAATTTTCTCAGCAGCACAGCTCTGGCCGGCGAGCAGAAGTGGAGGGAAAGAGAGACAGAGAGAGAGAGAGAGAGAGAGAGAGAGAGAGAGAGAGAGAGAGAGAGACAGAGAGAGAGAGAGAGACAGAGAGAGAGAGAGAGAGAGAGAGAGAGAGAGAGAGAGAGAGAGAGAGAGACAGACAGACAGACAGACAGACAGACAGAGAGAGAGAGAGAGAGAGAGAGAGAGAGAGAGAGAGAGCGGGGGGGAAGGGAGAGCGGGGGGGAAGGGATAACTGAAGCAAGATAGAGGGGGGTGCACAAA